>NW_017534618.1:15885-25882 GCF_001853355.1 Bactrocera latifrons
AAAATAAAAAAAATAAAAAATAAATAAAAATACTGCGATACCCTATACCCAAAACGAGTTTTGTATCTTAATTTAGTGCTTAATTATGACACTAAGTGGGATTTCGGTTAATGGGGAATTGTGGCCGTGGCAGTGCACTGTGGCCGATTTACCTGAAAAGCAGGCTAAAACCCGAAACATTTTTTATTTTTTATTATCAAGTTAATACTTAAAAAATCTTCAAGCGAGCACTGATGTCTACTGTCAAGAAAGCTGATTGAGTTTTCATGAGTATTTTCCGGGTTAGACACGATCGAATAGTCGTGTCTCGGAGTTACGCCAGTCCAGTGTTTCGAGTCTCTAGATGCGCGCTGTTAAAAAAGTATCTTTCCAGTGATTAAGAAAAAAATTTTCTATACCCAGACCAATGGAGGGTGTTATTGAAGGCATATATAACATAATAAGTGAATCATTCACTCTGAATAAAACAAATGACTTAAAATCATAAGTCAAACAAGAGCATGT
Source organism: Bactrocera latifrons (assembly GCF_001853355.1). NCBI lineage: Eukaryota > Metazoa > Arthropoda > Insecta > Diptera > Tephritidae > Bactrocera > Bactrocera latifrons. Next base: position 16,390 of record NW_017534618.1, read on the forward strand.
AGAACCAAATTTTTTCGTTGGTATTTGCTCTTTACAGACGTTAAAAGTTAAATCAGTTGTGAGATTGTCTCAGAATAGGGCTGTTAGAACTTAATTCATGGGCAATTAGGAATAATGTAAGCCGTAATACTCTGATGGACTTACTTATGACATAATAGACATAAATAGCTTACACTTATGTGCAAAGTTCTCCAAGATACAAATAGAGATAAAGTAGAAATAGATGACACACCGAAATGAAATTTTTCGTATTTGGGGATTCAAAACCATTTTCAATTTGAAGATTTTAAATTGTGAGAAAATTGGGATAAAGTAGAAATTGACGTAGAAGTTGATGGCCTCCAACTGATAAAATCGTCTAAAAGTTATGTGAAGACGAAAACAGGAAGACTGAAACTTCCGAAAATTAGTTCGCTTTTAAATACTTGTTCTCTTGGAAGGAAGGTAATCCCGACGATTTTCTCCGAAAATTTCATGTTGAGGTAATATATTTACACACATATTGACTGAAGGAGGACTATTCCAGGTAGTTAAATGTTCGATCTTCTACTTGTGATTCACCCGCTCGTGACTTTGTTACTGGTGTTATGTCCCATTCGGGGACACATTGTTGTGCGAAGTATTTAAGCTCTAGTCAGAATGTAAAAGGTAGAGTTAGTTTAGGAACAAGGGAAGGTGTAACTCATACTGACAATACGTTTAAAAACAGACGAGACGAACTTCACCGTAGGGTAGAATATAGAGAATGGGAATCTGTATTGGAATCTGCAAATTTTGGCATGGCTTCACAACTTCCTTTGGAACCCATGGGCTTAGTAGACTTAGAAGTTACTCCAATTACTTATTTCAAAAGGAAGCATGCATGTAATAAATGAAAGGCTAGCTTTTATTACATATCAGCATTCGACTTCAGTGAGAGGCCAACTAATATCGCAATAAATATTGCACACGAAATTTTACAAGATTTGTAAAAGTATTTTCATAATTATACGGTACTCATTCAATTAGTTGTAATATTCATGGGCCTCTTCATTTAAATGATGATGTTAAGTGATATGTTTCTTTAGATAATTTTCTGCTTGTAAGTTCTAAAATTATATGCAACTCAAAAAGAAAAAAATCGAAAACTTTATAAAATTTTGCAGAAAATTAAAAATAAATATATATAATAGAACAAATAAATTCCGTAGATTTCAGAAAAATTTCCATTTGGTTCGTTTTTACTTAATCATAAGTTAAAGATAGTTTTTGCTTCAGCGAAAAAACGGATCCTATGAAACTCATCGGTGAACAATTTGTGACCGATATATTTATAGGCGTCGTTTTAATTGATCTGAAGACATATTTTGAAAAACCAATAGATTTGTTAGATACTATATTAGGTAGCTTGTCAACAAAGGAGGTAATAATAAACAGGAAAGAGGTAGAAATGTGTGAGGTTATTCTTGCTCAAACTTTACAAGAAGAAAGCACTAAAACTCATAAAATGAGGTGAAAAGCACTTTGCTGTGAACCATCTAATAAAGGTGAGTAATTTTGCAAATCGACTTAGATATATATATATATATATATTATAATTTAATTTATTTTAAGGATTTCAAAATATGACAACTTAATAGCGACTCAAAACTCAAGTTAAGGGAGTACCCACAGTATACCCCTCAGGCGAGAAAAGCAAAGATTGCTCTTATCGCATCTACTCAAGCGCGCTACTTCAGCCGATAGATATAACTACTAAGAGAATCGAAGCCGATTGATAAAAAGAGCTCACAGCCCTGACAAACGACGTTTACATTTACTTGCGCGTTTCACCCATGTTAATGCAAATTTGTAATGCACAAAAATTTCGTGCATTTAGCTGAATTTAACAAATTTGAGTAGGCAACACTGCTCAGAAATGGCCGATTTTTGCTATTTTTTGACAGATGTCGCATGAAGTCTGCCGCCTCCTTTGCGTTTACAGCATCAAAGGTAAGCAGTTTTATATTTCTAATTAAATTGTGTACAAGCATATTAACAAAAACTAATTTTAATCTTTTTAGATGGCAGAAAATAAACAACCCACAGTTTGCTATCCTTTTTTTCCAATATTCTTAACTATTTCGCACACCTTTTCGCATTACAATCAATTATTGCTTTAATTTCACTCTATTATCTTTGAAAATAGTTATTCATAAACGTATTTTTTCCTTAAATTTATAATGATTTTCCGAAAATACCAAAAGTTTCATTAATAACTTCTCTAATTCATTTTTATTAATTTTTTTTTTAATAAATAAACAAATTTCACAATCAGTCTATCATAATGAAATTCCAATGTGCATTAGCGTTGCTTAATGCGTATTAATTTTGTTCGTCCCTCAGGGCTATAAGATAATATATTTTTATTTGCACATGTTTTAAATACATACATACATATTTACAAATAAAATGTCCAAATTTTTTAAGCATAAATATGCGTATGACTTTTTATTCATACTCAGAAGATAGCAAAATGTACAAAGATCGTAAGTCACATATTTATTGTAATAGATTGTTTTTTCAATATTTCTTTATTTATTAGATAGTTCAATAAGTATTAAAATCTTAAATTTATGTAAAACTAAAGAAGCTCTAAGAAGATAAGTTACTTCATTCGTTTGGGGTACTAACAATTTGTTTATTTTAACTAACCGACAAGTTTCTGGTCTTAGCGAGAATGTAACATGCTTGCCATTTTGCTCATTACTATTTATACGCCAGTTGGCTAGTCATTCTTTGACAAAAGTTAACGTTTTGCTTTAATACTTTTGATGCTCTGATGTGGCATTTGCTACGGCTTACTAGACCTGTGTCCGCGAAAGTGGATACGTTAGTAGCTGTTGGAATGTCTGCTGTATATATTATGTACAGAGTTGGGCTTAGCACGCTACCCTGAGGTACACCAGCTCTCATTGCTCGTTCTCCTGATATGAAGTTTGCTACTTTAACTGTAAAATTCCTGTTGCTTAAATATGATTCCAAAGTATTATGCAATTCGAAACATTTTTTTATTTTCCATTAAATACCTTCATTCCAGACCTTATCGAATGCATGAACTACATCTAGAAAAATAGCTCTCTATACTCTCTGTGATCGAATGCTGATTTCGTTGGTAATTCTATTTACTTGCTCTACAGTGCCATGTTTAGCACGAAAACCGAATTGGTGATGGTATTATATTATTTTCGTGGAGGAAGAGAGTCATCTTTGATAACAAATAATACTTTTTCAAATATTTTAAATATACAGAGTAAGAGACTTATTGGTCTATAGAAAGACGGTTGTGTTAAGTCTTCCCACGCTTATCTGCCATGATGATCTGCGACTTTTTCTGATTCCTGGATTTAGCTCTTTTATGATTCTAGTAACTTCAGGAGTAGAAGTCCTAATAGACAAAAGCGACTCGCTGGGGGATTGAGCAAAGTTGGCAATTTAAAGTTGTCTTTTGGGCAATTAAATTGGAATACCTTTTCTGCAAAGCAATTTGCCTTTCCTCGTCACTACATGCGCAATTATCATTCAATTGTCTTACGTTCTGGAGTCTACCGGTGGCTTAAACGATTTTTGAGCTTCCCAAAGAGAGTTTAGCTTTCTAGAATTTGTACACAGTTTCTTTATAGTGAAGGCTGCCTACTTCAGTCAAATTCGKTATTGGTTCAACCAGGGTTATTTTTTTAAGCGCGGCCAAAGGCCACCATCGCAGAAAGGAGTACTACGCGAAAGTACTTCAGTCACCTCGATATGATATAAATTTTATAATATTATCATAAAGTTTTACAAATAAGTAAGTTAGTTTTAAGTTATTAAATATAAATCAATTTGCTTAAATAAGTTAAGCATCCACCCACTCTACCCGAGAAAAACTGGCCCATCCCAGTAACACATCTAATATACCACAGCCGATGACACCATAAAACATACATTACCATACAACACAACTCACTACACTTCTCCATTAACCCACTAAACATAAAGAATGGTCCGCTGAGCAGGTTCAACACAATTCGTAACATACAGTTTGAGCATCAACATTCGTTTTATATACCTCACAATCTAATAATTGAAATATCAATTTTTAAAACATTTAACTTATTAGTTAACATTAACATTGAAGATTTGACTTTAAAATATCACTATACCAAACAAGAGATTTTCATATATAATAAATTACATTGTCCTTATAAACTCAAGTGTACCCGGTACTTTTATTTCGGTTTAAAAGGGGCAAAAACAATAGAGATACATACTTCCTTATGTATCTACTGGTAACGAAATATTCAGAATTATTATACATATACATATGTATATGGAAAAAGTGTTCACAACTCAATTATAGGTTGAAAAATGTTGGAAAGTATTTTTATTATAGTTAATATAGAAAAAAAAATCCTCAGAAAAATCCCACATACTTGGTGTTTAAGATGTGGAAACGCTCGTTTTCTTCATAATTGTAAACAAGATAACCTTTTCAACGATGAGTGTGCTAACTGATTTTTAAATTAATAAATTTAGCTTAAATATAAGAAAATAAAAGTGAAATGTGAACTTATTTCCCTAAACTGGAGAGCAAGGTGCACTCCGCCAAAATAATCGGAATCGTGCCTAACTATTTTTAGTGTAGGACTGAATTTTTGTTTCATATAAGGAGCAATTGAGCTTCGCCCACGGAAATAGACTGGAGTGTGTTTGGCATTTTCGACTGTGATGGGACCCTTTGCATCGTCGTTCGGCTCTTTGCTCGGTAAGGCAAATCTGTTGCTATTTAGAATATCTGTTTTTTCCATTTGGCGTTTATTTTTACCTATTGTTTCTTGCACTATTTGTTTGTTTTCAATTTAATTGTTTTTTCATTTTTGTAAAAACAGAATTCACGGATCGAATTACAGTACATGGCCGTACGTAACCGCTTGCAAAACATTAGAAAAATTCTTATATTCCTAATTGGTAACGCTTTTGGTAAAATAATTCTTCCATTCTTTTCCAATAAAATAATTAGAAATTTCTTTTAAAATAGTGAAATTAACAAAAGAAACACAAGCGATTTTGCATTCTCAAATTTGGGAGGACATTTTGGGCGTTTCAGCTTTTGAAATCACGTCAACTTAAGGAAAGCCTCACAAATATTAAACTCACAATAGTGAGGGTGGTGATTTTGGTAAGTATGATATATATTTGATAATAACTATTTTTTACTACCCATATTGTATCATATTTTTAATGGTTTTTTTAATTGATGAAATAATGGCGGATAGAAGTTCTCTGAACTCTATTTACTTGGGAGTGGCCAGAAACGAGAAGATGGAGTCATTTGTAAAATTCACGCAATTGAGGAAAGTTCTCTGAACGCCATTCACTTCGGAGTGGCCAGAAACGATTCTTCTACTCAATCAGCTCACGACTTCCGGTCTTTGACCAAGTATCTTCTGGGTAGCCTAAGAACATCCGTTTGAAGGCGAGCTAAAGAAAGGGGGCCAAACATCCCCTGCATAGGGTTGTGCGCTGGGTTCGGGACCCGCCACGTAAAAAAAACCACCCCAATGAAAACGCAATAACAGCCTCGGCTGCCTGAGGCTGCCTACCTCATAACGTTACGATCGACCACAACACGTGCGGGATAGATACCGAGAGTTGAAGAGGAAAGCGAGGACAGAAAAAAAAGAGGTCGAAATAAGTGAGTACGAATAGCTTGATAAGCTGGCCGACAGGGGTAATGCTCGAAAATTCTACGAGAAAATGCGGCGGCTTACAGAAGGTTTCAAGACCGGACCATACTCTTAAACCACCCCAAAGGCGATGTAGTCACCGATGCCCAGAGCATACCGATGGATTGCCGGCAGAGCTATTCAAACACGACGACGATAAACTGATAAGGAGCATGCATCAGCTTATTTGTAGAATATGGTCGGACGAAAGCATACCCAACGATTTGACTGTAAGTGTGCTCTATCTATTCCACAAAAAGGAGACCGCACAATCGCATACAAAGTTCTATCGAGCGTATTATGTGAAAGATTAAAGCCCACCGTTAACAAACTGATAGGACCTTATCAGTGTGGCTTCAGACCTGGAAAATCGACAACCGACCAGATATTCACCATGCGCCAAATCTTGGAAAAGACCCGTGAAAGGAGAACGGACACTCACCACCTCTTCGTCGATTTCAAAGCTGCTTTCGACAGCACGAAAAGGAGCTGCCTGTACGCCGCGATRTCTGAATTTGGTATCCCTGCAAAACTTATACGGCTGTGTAAACTGACGTTGAGCAACAACAAAACCTCTCAGAGGCATTCGATACCAAACGAAGTTTCAGTCAAGCCGACTCCCTTTCGTCTGAGTTCTTCGAACTATTACTGGAGAAAATAATTTCAGCTGCAAAACTACAATTTTCTATAATCAGCAGCAGAAGCAGAGGAACAATTTTATTTGGTGAGTTTTCCCATATTATATACATATATATATAATATTATTATTACATATGTAATAGTTTATTAACAATATAAATGACCAGTGCGATTGGTCCAAATTATTATCGGTTTACAAGTATAAAGAAACCATTAGAGGTATTCTCTTGCTCTTGCAAAACCCTTGCACGGTGCACGAATTGCAGATATTTCCTCTTGGTGCACCGGCACAACAACAAACACACGCAGAAAATAATTTGCCATGGCTGTAAAATATTGTGCCGTTGGTGTATCTCGATGATCTTGGTATCATTGGCCTCAAAACCCGCGTTGTTAGCTATGCCTTCTCTATACTAGACAAGGAAGCAAAGCAAATGGGTTTCCTGTCGTCAAACAAACAGTCATCGCACTCGCGACCAAGCGCTCACGTCACTGCATCAACACCAATAACAACGTCAGCCTCGAAATCCAACCCAGATTATCTGTCATGTACGATGAAAACTTCTGATTAGTCGACGTTACGAGTTTTCGGGAGAAAGGTTCTGGTGAAGATTTATGGTCCTTTACGCCTTAACTGCGGCGAATATCGCATTCGATGGATCGATGAGCTGTATAAGATATACGACGACATCGACATAGTTCAGCGAATTAAAAGAAAGCGGCTGCGCTGACTAAGTCATGTCGTCCGAATGGGCGAAAACAGTCCAGTTCTGAAAGTACTCGACGCAATACCCGCCGGGGGAAGCAGAGGAAGAGGACGAACTCTACTCTGGCGGAGAAGGATTCAGGAAGGGTATTCACCTTTTTACCTTTTATGACACTATTGTAGTTTTTATTTTAAACTATTTTAGTCATCCTGCATACGAACAGATATTTTGGATAAACATACTTAATTATATTTGTAGCCGCAATTCGTTTTTGTTTAAAGATTTTACATTTTTTACATATAGACATGTGTGTTTGTGTAGATATAAGGACCAATTACTTTGCCAGTCAGCCCAATAATATCTAATTTTTTGCTCTTATTGAATGAGTGCGATAGAGAAAACCTAAGTGTCAATAGTCCAAAAATGGAAATAAAAAACGAGGGAAAAATCACTCATTTGCGTTTCTAAGCGCTAAAGAAAGGTAAGTACAAAAATTTTTTAATTATAAATATATTTTCATGCTAGCGAGGCAATGCGATCCCTATCCCGAAACATCATTCCAAGGGCCTTAGTCCTGAGTCTACACTTCTGCTATGCAGTCGATCAGCAGGTGCTCCGGGGCAGAACCGGCACTTAGCGCAAGAGGATAGGCCCATGCTGTACACATGCCTATTCAGCTTGCGGTGGCCGATGTACCATGCGAGCCTGAGCCTGAGCTTGTTCCTGGGGATGTTTGTTACAACTTTGAACCTTCTCAAGTTGTATCCTCCCATTAGCACCTTTGCATGTGTCATTTAATGACTTTGTTGCCAATGCTCCGCCCTGCCCACTCCTTCTTCTTGTGCAGCAGCTCCTTCATGGTATGGTATGGCGAGTTCATCCGCCAGTTCTTTACCGGCTATACCTCTGTGACCAGGCACCCAGATTAGGTGTACCTGGTTTCATTTCGGAAGGCTGTTCAGCCTTTCACTGCACTAGTAGCGATTTGATCTCGTAAAAGGAGATCCTTTTATGCGCCGCTTGACTATCGCTGAGAATGGCTACTCGCTCATTGCGATAGTTGCGATGGAGGTTTATTTCTAAACACCGGCTTATGGTAAAAATTTCTGCCTGGAAAATGCTCGGGAACTCTCCCATGGGTATGGGAGCTTAGTGCCTGGGCCCACAATTCCTGCCCCGATTCCCTCCGACATTTTTGAGCCATCGGTGCACCACCTCAAAGTGCTGTTCCTTAACATCAGCTCGAGGTTGGAGTCCTCCCATTCGCCTTTTTCCTGAAGTTAATCATTTTTTTAGCGCTCTCTCGGGAGGAGGGCCAATGGTATATTGCCACTTACCTTTTCCATCCTCTGGGACGATACTACCTTGCCTTTTCTACACCCCTCAGCCGTTATTTGCAGAAGAGTGTGTTTGGCTACCCTCCACAGTGGACCTCCAGTGCTGCCGTTGGACAGGTGCGCATTGCACCCGTCATGCAGACCCAGGCCAGCCACTGTAGCTTCAATAGCTTAGTCTTAACCGAAGTTTGCGACGCTATTGAGGCCCAAGCCACCGCCCCATATGTGATTATCGGTCTCACCACCTAACTCTCCTTAGCTTATAGCCACATGACTTTCCCGCCAGTCGATTGCACACCCTCAAGGCTTTTATCGCCTTGACCAAGGTCTGGTTTACATGCAGTTTCCACCTCAGAGTGGAATCTAGGATCAAACTGAGGTATTTGAGACACTTGGTCATCCCTATCTCACTACCCCCAAGTGTGAGATTGCTGAGACCGGATAGGACCCTGCACCACCCCTTCGCTAGACCTCTTTGGATTAAGTCACATAGAGTGTCCTCATGTTTGCCTTTGATATAGGAGTTTTGCCAAGAGCAAGAGAATCCCCTTATTATGTTTAACCAGTCGGGCGATTGACAAATGTTTATTTATGTTCTTAAAGTGGCCTATGCAGTGCTAAATTATCTAAGAAGAAATGTTTGTTTTATATGTTTCAAGTGGCCTGTGCAGTGCAAATTTAAAATAAGTGCTTAAATTATGTGAAAACAAATGTTTGTGGTACATGTTTAACGCGGCCTGCACAGAACAAATTTTATGTGCTTAAAGCGGCCTGTTCAATGCTAAAATTATGTGAAAACAAATGTTTGTGTTACATATTTAAAGCAGCCTGTACAATGCTAAAATTATGAGTAAACAAATGTCTGTTTAACACATTGACTGCGCAATGAAAATTAGTGATGGGCGATGTTGTGACTTTAAAGGAACACTGCTACTTGTGACTGTGATTTTGTAGTAGCAGTGATTTTAGAATGTGACTGTGACTGTAATAAAAATTGTAACAGACAAAGATCAATAAAGCAGAACAAAATTGTTTCCTTTTTTCATTCAGGTACAATGTATAACATAAAAAATAAAACAATGCGTTT
>NW_017534618.1:26517-40398 GCF_001853355.1 Bactrocera latifrons
GAACTCCATATTGATACTGATTTTTCTACATTTTCTTCTGTTTTTTCAGTCTGAAATTCTATTTCTTCCCTTTGCATTTCTATTAGATAACGTTTTATAAGTTTTTTTTGTGTTATGAGCTGCCGATTCATCAGTCAACGCTACTAATTTGAATCTGGGGTCGAAAAAAGTGGCTACCGTAAGTGTATTGCTGTGTTGTAAACTGCTGAAACGTTCCCTAATTCCATTTAAAAAAATTTCAATCACTTTTTGCATGGTGTTTGAAAATATTTCAGTGCGCAAGTGTCTATACACATCTAATAGACCATTTGCGATTGGTATTACCAGCGAACCTGTGCAAATGCTTGCTGAGGCATCTCTAAATGGTTTGCAAATTGTGCACAAAGCAGCAACAGTCGCCCACTTTTCGTTGGTTAATATAGGTAAATTTTTGTTTATAATTACCAAAGTACATTTCACCGCTTCCTCCAACTCCGAAAAACGCTCAAACATTTCCAGTGTTGAGTTTCACCTTGTTTCAACTTGTTGAATTAATTTTAGCGTAAGTACTTTTCTTGAAGTGAGCAACTATTATTTGAACTTTATCAGTTACTTGTTCTACTTCAGGAATGCGTAATCCTTCTTTTAAAACTAAATTAATTGTGTGAGCCATACATCCCAAATGCTTCCAACCTGACTTATTAATTATAGCACTTTTTATGTTACTAGCATTATCCGAAACAGATAGCAATATTTTATCGTTAATTTTCCAATCACTTACGATTTGTTGTATAGCCTCACCTAAGTTTTCGGCTGTATGATTTTGTTTTAATTAGGATGACGATAAAAGTACAGATGTTAGTTCAAAATTTTCGGAGACATATTAAACTAGACGTGTTCCGCGATGTCCAACAATCAGTGGTGATGCAAAACTTTTCCCCGCTCCTAATCATTTCTCGCACCTTATGTTTACATTCCTCATACARTGCAGGAATCATTGATTTTGAAATCACACGTCTGCTAGGAATATCATAAGATGGATTTAGGGCTGTTACAAATTCCCGAAAACGTTTGTCCTCAACTATAGAGAAAGGTTGCAAATCTACCGTAAAGAGCTGCAATAACTTGCTTGTTATTTCACTTTTTGATTTTAGCCGCGCAACATTTAAAATCTTAGTTTGTGTTAAAGGCTTTGGTAATGCAGTCGAAGTTGATGGAGTGTCCTCTTCAAAAGTAACAGGCGCATTTTGCGGCGCTAGCGTAATTTCCGACTACAAAAACATTTTCACAGTACCAATTTGCTAATAACTTCAAAATTATATTACCATTTCCAATCGAATAGTAGGATGCCTCCGTTCTATATGTTTTTCTAAATTTGATGTTGACGTTTTATATGATATTTTGGATTTACAAATATCACATTTTGCGAAAACAGCATCCACTTCTTTAAAAAATTGCCACACAAAACTTGTTTTGGTTCTTTTTGACACAGACATCTTTAATTTGTATTAAGTATAAGCAAACTGATTTGTAACCGTTTCGTACAAAAATGAATGTAAATGAACCGTTATTTTTTAAGAACCACATTTTTAAAGTCACAATACATATATTCTCTGAAGGATTTTTTTTCAACATAAGGATACTCAATAGAAACTATTTAAAGTAAACGAAAACATACTAATACATACTAAAACTTATAAAATACCTTTTATAAGTTATATAATACCTTTTATAAGTTTTTTTTAATTACTATATAAATTTATGCAATTTTAAGATTAAAAGTTTTATAATTGGCTTTACTACCGCATTGAGGTTTCTGTAATCAATTTAATTTGTACATAAGTATTACCCGTTTAAAGTTAAATTAACTTTTTGTATGTTAACCAATTTTTACTTATCTAAAATTGAAAAGAATTCATAGCTTTAATGAATATGAATTCATCACACACAATTTTTTATGTTACGCTGTGAATGCTATTTTGCAACAGTCACAATTTTTCATGTTTCACTGTGAACGCTATTTTGTCACAGTCGCAATTCTTTATGTTCCACGGCGAATGCTATTTTGTCACACTCGCAACTTTTCAGGTGATACTGTGACTGCTTCTTTGTTGAAGTTTCCCATGTGTTCRTTAATTSTAGTCACTGCTAYTTTAGAAAACTTGTCACAGCTGTGACCAGTGATTTTTAAGTAGCAGTGACAAAGTCACAGGTACTCAAATACTTGCCATCTCTAATGAAAATATAATCTGAAAACAAATATTATTTTATATTTGAAATTGAAGTTGTCGCACTCGTTAATTCTGGTGTTATTCAAATTATAAATATATTTTGCAGCGTGTGAACTCTTTGATTAATGTATTTAATTTTTTTTAGACAGTTTTGTGTTTATAAAGGAATCCTCACAAGCATCAATTCTATTCTACAACTTTGATTCTACCGTTTTCCAATAGATGTCTCTAGGGTCAAGCACTGGTCGATTAAATCGATTAAATCGTTTTATATCGATCTTGGACATTTGTGTCAACATTAACCCAACAAAATATTTGTAGAGATCTGTTTGCATCTCAAACTTATTCTCAACTGAAAATGTCACTTTTTAAGCCGAATTCTCGACATTGGCGGGAAGCTTTGTTTTTCTTTTTTAATTCCAAGAAAAGTGCGGCTGAAAACCCGTCCACGCTTTACTGTGGCTAACACATACATAGATAATACTATTACTCTACTACTACCATCTATATGATTTCTATTAGGTATTAAAATAATATAGAACTTTTGTAAAACAACTTGTGTTAGTTTACAACAAAATTGACCATAAAGCATTTCATGTGTTAATTAACCATTGATTTTTGAGGGCATAAGGGAAAACACTTTTGGACCGTTTCTGTACAATAAAGCCTTAAATTTACAATAAAGCCTTAAATTTACAAAAAAAAACCGCGGAAGCAAAGTTGTAGACTTAATACTATATTTANATTCTTTATGTTCCACGGCGAATGCTATTTTGTCACACTCGCAACTTTTCAGGTGATACTGTGACTGCTTCTTTGTTGAAGTTTCCCATGTGTTCGTTAATTSTAGTCACTGCTAYTTTAGAAAACTTGTCACAGCTGTGACCAGTGATTTTTAAGTAGCAGTGACAAAGTCACAGGTACTCAAATACTTGCCATCTCTAATGAAAATATAATCTGAAAACAAATATTATTTTATATTTGAAATTGAAGTTGTCGCACTCGTTAATTCTGGTGTTATTCAAATTATAAATATATTTTGCAGCGTGTGAACTCTTTGATTAATGTATTTAATTTTTTTTAGACAGTTTTGTGTTTATAAAGGAATCCTCACAAGCATCAATTCTATTCTACAACTTTGATTCTACCGTTTTCCAATAGATGTCTCTAGGGTCAAGCACTGGTCGATTAAATCGATTAAATCGTTTTATATCGATCTTGGACATTTGTGTCAACATTAACCCAACAAAATATTTGTAGAGATCTGTTTGCATCTCAAACTTATTCTCAACTGAAAATGTCACTTTTTAAGCCGAATTCTCGACATTGGCGGGAAGCTTTGTTTTTCTTTTTTAATTCCAAGAAAAGTGCGGCTGAAAACCCGTCCACGCTTTACTGTGGCTAACACATACATAGATAATACTATTACTCTACTACTACCATCTATATGATTTCTATTAGGTATTAAAATAATATAGAACTTTTGTAAAACAACTTGTGTTAGTTTACAACAAAATTGACCATAAAGCATTTCATGTGTTAATTAACCATTGATTTTTGAGGGCATAAGGGAAAACACTTTTGGACCGTTTCTGTACAATAAAGCCTTAAATTTACAATAAAGCCTTAAATTTACAAAAAAAAACCGCGGAAGCAAAGTTGTAGACTTAATACTATATTTATTATTATATTATATTATATATTATACTATTATTATTAATACTATTATTGTCATTAGACAAATTTTAAAATGAGAAAAGGACATTTTCAAACCTTTTCAATAAGGCGAGGCCAGTAGATTCCAGTTGCGAAGTTTCGCAAAGTAGTATTTTAGAAAGCGATGATTTACCATCCACAAATTCCTCCAGGAACTACTACTTTTTTGTAAAACGTTCATGTATGAACATGGATTTTTAAATATTATATCACGTCACATGTTGTTTTTCTATATTCGTTATCTTGTAGCTCAGTCGCTGCTTGTATGTGAGCTTGCAGTCATTTACATTTTAACTTTACTATTGTGAAAGTAGCAATAATTAATTATTGCAGGAAATTTGAAATCTTTATTACAATTTTATTTGATTTAAGTGCTGATATAACGTTAACAAATTTAAATTTAAATTTTATGAAATAAAACATGTGACCATGTTGAAACATCATTCCGGATCTCTCAACTAATTTCTTGTTCTCAGCACGATTTTCGTAAAGGGAAATCTACAATAACTAATTGCATGAATTTGTATCACATGTATCAACGGGCTTTAGGGAGAATAAGAATACTGATGTTATATACGCAGATTTTAGTAAAGCTTTCAATAAAGTATCCCATTCAATTCTTTTGAATAAACTTGATCTTTTTGGTTTTCAACCAATATTTCTAAAATGGGTTGCTTCTTATCTTAGTAATAGAACTCAGCAAGTCATATTTAACGATACTTTTTCTGACAAAATCAATTTTCAAAATTCAGGCGTTCCTCAAGGTAGCCATCGTGGCCCAATTCTGTTCTTGTTATTTATTAATGACATATCATCTGTTGTTAAGTTTTCAAAAGTTTTATTATATGTGGACGATGTAAAACTTTTTAAAACGTATACTTCATACAGCGAAAGATGTCAGTTGCAAACAGACTTAAAAAAACTAGTTTCTTGGTGTGATAGAAATGACATGCCCTTGAATCTTAAAAAATGTAGAATTTACAGATCCGCTTACCACAAAAATTCTTCTTACATCTCTGGTGAGGCCTATATTAGAGTATGCATCTGGGGTTTGGAACCCTAGTTACCAAGTCCATTCGGATAAGTAAGAGTCCGTTCAAAAACAATTTTTACTTTTCGCCTTAAATCATTTGCATTGGAATCCCAGTTTAAATCTTCCCACTTACACTAATCGCTTAAAACTTATAAATCTCCCGAAACTCGCTAGTCGTAGGGAGATGCTTGGTATAATATTTCTTGTAAAACTCATGAATGGGTCAGTCTGTAGCATGTCTTTTATCTGATATTATTTTTAACGTTCCCGCTCGCTCTACAAGGCAGTTTAGACCCTTACCTTTAATTTTTCTAGAACAAATTTTGAGCTAAACGAACCATTCTGCCGCATGTGTCATGATTTCAAATCTCATTTCCGGCACATTTGATCTAACCATTTCACCATTAAAAAAATTATTTTATTTACTCTTTACAAGTAACTTTTAAAAATTATAAACTTTAATTTTAATTCTTAATTTTGGCTGTTGAAATTTTTGTTTCTGTAGCTGAGCAGCTTACGATCGCAACGCTTAAAACTCTCTTTCCTTTTATGACTCGGCTATTTCCACTCATTCGCGGATTGCGTTGAGTATTATTATTATCAGGAGGAACTGCCAGACGTTTTAGGGCTAACAGATTCTGTGAAGTAACAGATAGCTGTAGAGAGACATTAAGTAGTTTAGATATTGAAGAAGAACACGAGTATATTAGAGAAAATGACTGAGTTTTATT
The DNA here is from genome assembly GCF_001853355.1 of Bactrocera latifrons. Classification (NCBI taxonomy): domain Eukaryota; kingdom Metazoa; phylum Arthropoda; class Insecta; order Diptera; family Tephritidae; genus Bactrocera; species Bactrocera latifrons. The sequence continues at coordinate 32,208 of NW_017534618.1, forward strand.
TAAAGATGATGAGGTTGACGTTTGTGTGGAACAAAGATGTTAGTGACGGACTTTGTCAGGGATTGAAGACATGTGCTGTTAAATAATACATCATCATTTAACAGACCTTTTGCAAACCTTAAATATGGGAACTATGAGTGTCTTATAGAGTTTGGTTTTTGTTTGTCAAGAGAGGACTTTACATCTCAATTGCCTACTCAGTCCGAAGTAGCACCTGTTGGCAAGAGTTATCCTGTGTTGGATATCCACTGGTTCCCAAATATACGAAACTAGCTACAGGTTCACAACATAGTTATGACTGTCAACAGCGACGTGCGTGAAAAGTCGCGACGATTATTTTTTTGATGACAGGAGGTCCTAGGGTGAGTTTTTGTATTTAGGAACACAATTTAATTTCAATTTTCCAGATTTTGATTTTTTAGACGGGGTAGAAAGAGTTTCTATAGATGTAGGAATAAATGGATTTAAATTATAAAAATTCCAATAGGACCAATTTTAGGTCTTAGCTTCCCACACAGAAGTCCTTTTACAATCGCTTGCTTCCAGGATTGTAAACGATTTTATTAAAGAGTTTTGTGACGAAATACAGATCTTGCAAGAAAATGGAGTTAAAGTAGGAAGTTGGGCTTTTTGTTTGTGACCCACCAGCTCACAGATTTTTGTAACTGGTGTAAGTCACAAGCCGGGAAGAATTGCTTCCTAAATGCGTTCCGGAAGAGACTTATAAAAAAAAAGAAAATTCGGGAATGATAGTTCTTTTATGATTAGATTAGATATTAGTCATCATATAATGGAATTTAGGGATTGCTAGAACCAGTATATATTGATATGGTTTCTCAATTTCCATTAGAACCCATGCATTTAGTTGATTTAAGAGTTACTAAAAAATTTCTTCAGTTGCTTAAGAGAAGGAACGTAACAAAAATTAATAAGAATATTGTATAGTTTAATAACTACGTTCCCTCTGAATTTTCCAGACGCAGTAGAGATGTGGACAAAATAAGCAACTATAAGTCAACAGTCAGTTTTGTTTATTTGTGTTAAAGTATAGCTTACTGGATGATTGATATTTTAATTTTATTTTGCTACAATCCGGTTTCCGCCTTCTACGTTGTGTAGAATTAACTGTAGCTTATGAAGTGTTGAAAGAATTTGTTAAGTTATTTAGTAATTTTTAGGGGGAACATTTAGTTAGTATCACTATTCATGTTCTTTTACATTTAACTGATTGCGTTCAAAAATTCAGGCATCCAGATAATTTTTCGGCATATATAATATAATTTTTAATATCATATGTGATATATGAAAAGAGCTATTAATAACCGTAATAAGATTTTACAGCAATTATACTTATATTTAAGATTAGAAAAAAGAAGAAAATTTACGGATTCTCGCAAAACAGTTTTTTTTACCTATAAAATAGTATATTTGAAAATATTCAACGAAAAATCCAACCAGATACTTTTGGTTGTGTTATTTTAACAAAAGTTGGTGGTGTTTTTAGAAAGCCTTTGACAACCTGTAAGGAATCGACAATATACTCGATTATAGTGACGTCATTTCGATTCGATCCAAACTAGTCGATTGATCGAGAACGAGTGTTTCTGTAAGCATAAGTCGACAAAATATGAAACAGTGAGAGAAATGGAACGCCAATCGACAAGAAATCTCTCGAATCGGACTGACAACTTCATGTTTGAGAACCTATTATTGAGAAAAGTAAGCATTATAGAAATATGTGCACAAATATTTAATTCTTATTAATAAATACAAATTGATTGTGTTCCAGCTATAAGTTTATTGGTAATAACGCTCGCCATACGGCATGACAGAACGCCATTCAGCATTCCCGAGCCGCGTTTTCTTGAGTTATTCCGCTTCAAAGAACTGCAGTACGGGCACTCCTTGTGGAAATCGAGCCTTTTATGGACACAGCAGTAAGAAGCACATTTATTCCAAACTCCACTAGGTTGTGTGTAGCGCTGCATTACTATGCTACAGGATCATTCCTTACGGACGTAGGTCGTAGCCGCATAGTGCATCAAATTACAGAGATTTTGCAAAATCATATGGCGCAATGTTACATCATTTTTCCAACTACCTTAGAGCAGCGGAATATTGTGAAGCAACGGCAAGTGAAGTATTATAATCTTGAAGATTAATGGTTATTTATAGCTGGCTTATGTTTATGTTCACTTCCAGGTTCTTCACTGCTACTGGATTTCCTGGCATCTTAGGAGCGATTGACTGCACTCACGTCAAAATTAAGAAGCCACCACTTGCAATAGAACACTGCTACATTAATCGAAAAGGATATTTTTGCAAAAATGTGCAATTAGTGTGCGACTTGATTTAAATATCCTGGCGTGCTTTGCAAGATATGGGGGAAGTACGCACGTCGCCTACATATGGGAAAGCAGTACACTAAAGTCCCATATGCTGAATGAGTACACTGCCAATGGGTCCACAGGATGGTTGCTTGGAGACTCTGGATATCCGTTGCAGCCGTGGCTAATGACTCCATTCAGAAATGTAGAGAGTATTAGTCAGCAAAGCTACAACGATTCTCACGCACGAGCTTGAAATTTTGTGGAACGCCTTAATGGAGTTTTACAAAAATTATTTGGGTGCCTTTCCGAAGACCGTGGCCTAATGGTGAACCTCTCATTTGCAGGATCAATAATTAAGCATGCTGTACGCTACATAATATTCGAAAGAGATATAATTTTCCACTTGAAAATTCTCCGAATGGAGACAATGGTTCATTACTTAACATTTGAAATGAAGGAAGAGCTATACGATATACTATTTTACGAAACCACTTTTGTAGTTAATTCACATACAGTGGTGTTCAGAAAAATATGAGGAACACTCCAAATGATACTGTTTGCAAATTATGTTTAACTCTTTGTTTTTATAATATATATTATAATAACAGTAGATTGTAGTGAATATTACTGTCCTTCCGGGAAGAGATTTCAATGCAACAACAATTGGAGCGCGACCATGTAACCCCGTTTGAAGCAGCTACTGCTATTGGTGTACATACGCAAAGCCTTGACCCAACCAATGAATATAATATTTAGAAAATATGAATATTTTGTTGTGCCTACTCCTTATGCAACAGTCGCTAGAAGAAAAGGAATATTTATGAGATTTAAGGAACTTACAAATTTTATCGCAAATTGTTACCTCCCGTCATGGTTTCCAGCAGAGCTCTGAGTGTATCGTGAATTCTATTTAAAACACCCATGTGCTCCTTGTGTTGTCTCTCCAAAATCTCTTTCAGCTGCGCATGGTGATTTTCAATGAGACTGCTCGCCTCTTCCACACAGCTTTGGTTTGTGTGCTATTTGGGCTTCTGTTTGTTTGGCACAACCTCAAGCACCTGACCCATTGCAACCTCTTCAAGTGCCTCCACTTCGAAGATGTCCAAACTGTCCGCGTTTGCCTCGAATTCGGAACGGATCACTAAATAGCTTAGTTTTTAGTTTTGTAATATGCTACTTACGTCCAACCCAATGTTAGCAGTAGCATCATCCTAATCCTCAATGGTAACATCGACCATTTCAGCAGTTGTCTGCAATATATACCAATTTTATTATCACATTTATAATCACAACTTTAAATTTTGACAGACGTTACTCACCGACAAACCAATTTCGGGAGTGAGCCCATCACCGTCCACCATGTCGCTGGAAAAAAACTCCAGAATTTCTCGGTCCATGGCATCCAACGGGTTTGGACCGTCCTGCAACGGCAGGTTTCCAATTCATCTGGCGAACGCTCCGTGGGCATTGTGCAGCTTCTTGACTGCCGATTTCCAGTCTATCCAACACTAAAAAAAAACAACACACATATGTAAATTGTAATGCTATACACAGGAATATTTTAGTTTTACCTTTTTCCACTGATTAGGGGACTTGTGGGACCCTCCCAATGCATTTAATTCAGCAGCAACGATAGCCCAAACCTCTTCGTGATCCTTCCTCGCGTTTGGTTATATAAATTGGGCCCTTCCAACGCTGCGGTGCTGCTGCATTAAGTGCAGTAACTGCCTCTTTTGGCCATTCGTAACACGCCCCGACGTACTTCTCTTTAACGAAAATGCATCAAATCTTTTTTAACTATTCATATATAATATATTAACAAAAATATACTTACATTTGCTTTAAATTCAACTAATTCCATTTTGAATTTAACGAAAAATTTTTTTGTCATCACCTCAAATGGAAGTGAGAAAACCAACCTACAGTATTTCATTCAATTTGGTTATGGAATGGAACATATCACCTGACTATCGATTGAATCGAGTAATTATTTTACAGAAACACATTGAGTGACGTCAAATCGAGAATTTGACATCGATCGAAATGAGTTACAGAAACGCACTACTGGAATAGGTATTCTAGTCTGTCAAATTATAGATGAGGACGTGCAAATAATTAAAAACATAGATTTGGAATTAAAGTATTTTTATATTCCAATAGGGAATGTATTTATTTTAGTTCCTCTATTACATATCTTATTTTATAATTATACATAGATAAATGGACAAGGCATCTAGTTGGTAAAGCGAACTTATATTAGTTATATGTATTTTATTCTAATAATTGTATCGTTCTTTGTGGAAGGAGAAATGAGCCGTTTTTACATCGCCGAACCACACAACTTGAACCCAATACGGGTCAAACTCGTAAAAAGGCAGAAACTTCGATAATACTGCAACAAATTTTGGGGACCCTTAATAAGATGGAATCTCGGCAAGAGGAAATAGTGAAACGGCTTTCAGCTGTGGAAAATGCTCTTGCTGAGAAGGTATTTATTGAAATAGAATTATAATACTTCAAAATTATTTAATACTTATTTTAAATTTCAGATGTGGCGAGTGAGGAGCAACTTCTATTACGAAACTTGCTTTCCGTGTGGTCAGAAAAAACACCGTTGAAGATGGGGGAGCACTTTACATACAAAGCTCACGCTGACGCTTTGGTAAATTTGCTTTCTTCACATATATATTTAAATATATATTGATAATTATACAAGTATATTTATAGGCGGCCATCATCTTCCACCTAAAGCCTACCAAGGGGTCTTAATTTAATGAGTTAAAAATCCAACTCCTCTACCCGGTAAAACTGACGCATAATAATAAGACTGCTGAATTCACCACAGCTGGTGACACTACAACACAACACCAATATAATAAAGAGAATGGACAACGGGAATGCTCACTCAATTCGTTCTACACAAGCCGCCCATCCACAATCGTTTCATAACTTCACACTGCGCCGCGGAATTACCACTTTTGCTTCGATCGTCATCGTTCCACCCTCACCAACAACGATCCAACACATCCTATATCGATTCGTCACGATATATTATTCCCAAAACATTGTACTGCAAACAAAAGATAACTCTAAATATTATACCTTTTAAACAGTATTCATTTTTCATTTTAAACACTCGCGATTAAAGCAAAACTTCTTCATACTTCACATATATTTTTGGATACGAAATCTTTGATATTCCACCTTTGGGAAGCAATTGCCCGATAAATTTCACAGGTGCATTTGTCGGACGGCGGGCAGGATGCAAGTCGCAATTTCTATCGGAAACAAAAAAATTCAAAGAGATTCATATTTTTTAATAATTTATCTTCAAGTTAAACTAAAAAAAATTCCAAAAAAGGGGAAATGTTATTTTATGTCATTTAAAAATATGTTCAAACTTGACTTTTCTTAGTATTTTTTTAGTTTAACTAGAAGATAATTTAATGCCAAAGACTATAAACTTTGCCTTAATTCCATACGACGTTTAATTTTTTTCTATCCTGCCCGCCAATTAAGAAAACTCGTAAAAATTAAAAACCTAGAAATCGCGCTCGATAGTTTTCGCTTTCTGCCCAATCGCTCATATATCTGCTAGACGCTCGGTCACTATTTTTCTTCTAGCTTCGAAAATATTTCAAATTCTCATCTAAAACTTTGAGGACATATTCGTAGATTATTCTTAAAGAGATTTAAGCTGAAAAAAATCAATATTTTGAAGCTTCTGAATCAGGCTCCCCCTTAACTGCGATATAAAACTGGGCAAAAAATTAATTAAATTGAAAACAGTGGACCTCACTCCCGGTAAATATTGAAATATTTTGATACGTTCACTTATTTAATTCTTAATATTTCATATGTGTAAAATAGCTGCATTGGCAAGTATGTATGTATACATAAAACTTTCGGTATTAACCGTGCGAGTCTGTACTGTGATACAGTATCAAGTCTCTAAATTTGACAGAGACAATTTTTGAGACTTGAGACGATTTTGCTATTCTATAAGTGATAGTCACAAACTCTATTACATTTTGTTATTCAGAGATGTTTTTATACTTGAATGAAAATAAATATGTCGATAACAAATATTAAATTTTCTATAACATAGTCAAAAAACATAATTATCAATAAAAATAAAAATATATGTTGGCTTTGTTTCATAATACTAACGAAATTTATGTAAAACTTATTTATTTTTAACCTTTTCGTGTTTGAGTTGCCTACAAAATATAAAAAAACGACAATCGATTAATATTTATGGTGATCTCTATTCAGTATGTTCAAAATGGCAGACAAGAGTTCTTTTTGGTTTTGTGACTTGCTAACTACCAGGTCTCAAATTTGAGCCAATATTTTGAGACTAAAGCTAGGGACTTTTTAGTGAATAGTAACTAGTCACAAATTGAGATTTTAACACAAAATGGCTCAAATAGAGACTAGAGACTGGTTACAGAATCCCACTATGAGTATTATGTTAGTTTAGGTCACAACAGATATAATAAAATTAGGCGTAATTTTATGTAGTATTTTTACACTCTTGTAACCTGTTGTCACAGAGTATTATAGTCTAGTTACCTAACGGTTGTGCGTATCACATAAAACTGAACGAGGTAGATATAGCGTTATATACAAGTTTTATATATGTATAAATGAACACGGTGACGAAGTTGAACTCCGGTTGACTGTCTGTCCGTCCTTCCGTCCGTCCGTGCAAGCCGTAACTTTAGTAAAAATTGAGATATCTTGATGGTATCTTGGTTAGTATGAGAAAGCTTTATAGGTGCCGAAATGAAAACTGGACAATGGGCGTAGCACCACCTAGTTTTTTGTGAAATCCCATATCTCGGGACCCGACTAATGACAATAATAACGACGCGACCGTAGCGAAGTAGAGCAATAAACACGCCTGTGGGAAACATAACATTTTAAATTGTACTTGATTCGTTCAGATTCCAGTACACAAATCATAGAGCAATTAATGTAACGTGATAAAACTTTGCACAAATAATGTCCTTGTTGTATTCCTCGCTATGACCAAAATATGTTTAAAGCCAATAAAAACTGTTAAAGCCCCTAGATACCGAATATTTAGACCCCGGTGCATATAGTTGACGTTTGGCAATGTATGATATATGTATATAATTGAAATTGAGGGATAATCCGTCTCTTATATGGTATGTCTGTATGTCAAAAACGGATTGAATCAGACCAATACTCCCCTTAGCCCCCATACACTTAAAATAAAGATTTTCTTCCGGGTGACTTTGTACCGCATACATCGACCAATATGTGAGTTATCTCACTGGAAATATGATAGCGTGTGTTACACATTACAAAAACTTTGTCTAGCCCCTATATACATAACTGCTATCAGGATTTTCAAACATGCGATTGACTTTGCTCTATTTGATTAGTTTTACACTTTAAGGTATTTCCCTGGCTTTGGTTCTTGCAAATTGCAAGTGTATAAAGTGTTTGGTTGCACTGGAACTTAGCCCTTGCTTACTTTTTTATATAGTATTTATTTTGTTGCAGTGGTTATCTTTATATCTATGCATACTTTAATTTTAATTTTATTAACTATTTTTATTTTAATTTTCTGGTAAATAATGTTTTTCTTAAAATAAACTTTTTCTAGAAATTATTATTTTTTACACGACTCTAAATTTATTTATACATTAAATATATAATTAAAAGAAATTATTATAATTGTTATTATTAGTACTTCAGTCATCGACTAAAGCTCGCTCTGTGTAGACGTGTTTCGGCTTATCTTTTGCGTGTTTCGCTCAGTACACATCCGTCTTACGTGCACGTGTTTGCTTAGTAAATCTCTGTTTTATAATTATACCATATCGTTT
>NW_017534619.1:0-672 GCF_001853355.1 Bactrocera latifrons
CAAAATAACATTTTTCGAATTTTTTTATGTTTATCAGACTATTATTTTAAAATTTTAACACACCTCTGATACACCCAAATTTTTTKTTACAAAAATTCATCAAARGCCATTCATGTCTATMCGTATAATAAGCTCGTCAGCTTATGAAAGACCTAGGTGTATACGCATAGGTGTCTAAAAGAGCATTGACTTCTAATATTTAGTTTTACAATCGAACTTAAAACCATATTGAAACGCTTCTTTATTCAATATCATAAATGCAATTATATAATGTGCATCAAGCGTGAGTCATGTCAAGTTGTCATGTAATTTTTGTCCAATATTGGTTGGCATTAGAACCATGAATGACTTACGTCTGAAAAACTATTACTAACTGTTCAAATTTGTTATGAAAATTCTCGTTCTATAATGAATGCGTTTCGGGCGCTTTGCTTATGGTCAACGTAATCGGACTACTAAGAGTACTATTCGCAACACTACCACTTATCTTGATACCGAAATTCATTATTGTATAATACTTGATCGGATAGATGTCGTCCAGCATGCAGAAAAAACTATGGCAGCCATAGCTGAGAGTGTAGAGTCGAAGACCATGGAGAGTCGATTCGGCCGTTCGTAGCATCTTTGACTAGCATGTGGAATGACTTGGTGTATTTCTTTTTAAATTGAATG
>NW_017534619.1:1967-3562 GCF_001853355.1 Bactrocera latifrons
TGAGGGGATACTAAATTCAGACTTAGCGGCAGAAAGGCAGCACCTTTTCGTGCAGTTAAAAGTATCTTTGAAATCGACGAAGTGATGGATTCAGTTTATTTTCGCGGGCCTTCTCCAAGATTTGCGCATAGTGAATATCTAGTCAGTTGTTCAAAGTTCAAGGTCTAAAGCCACACTGATAAGGTAAAATCAGTTTATTGATGGTCGGTTTAATCTTTAAGAGGAAGCTTATCCTACGGTAGTTGGTACAGATTGTGGGATCTCACTCTTTGTGGATTGGGCATAGCACACTTAAATTCCAATCTTTGGGCACGCTTTCGTCCTGTCATATTTTACAAAGAAGCTGATGCATGCTCCTTGTTAGTCCTTCGGCGCCGTATTTGAATAGCTCGATACCCGATATCTATTACAACCAATTCACCAGGATTATTGTGAGTATGACAATTGAGATGATTTAACTCTCTTCTTCTTCTTTACTACGCAGTTACAGCTGAGCGCCAGTCGTTTCGTCTTTTCGCTWCGTGGCGCCAACTGGAGATTACAAGCGAAACCAGGTCCTCCTCCACCTGGTATATCTTACGAAGTGGGGGTCTTCCTCTACTTCCTCCGGTGGATACTGCGTTGAATACTTTCATGGCTGGAGTGTTTTCGTCCATAATTACGACTTGACCTAGCCAGAGCAGCCGCTTTCTCGTAGCCAACGCGCAAAGGCCCATAAATCTTTCACAGAATTTTTATCTCGAAAACTTGTAAGCTCGTCGTCTCATCAGCTGTTGTCATCGTTTATGCCTCTGCACCGTATGGACAGGACGGAATAATGAGTGACTTATAGAGTTTTGGATGTCTGGCAAAAGCTGGAYAGTGACCAAGAAAGTGCCTAGATGTATTCACCGTATCTTCCTCCCTGCAACTTTCACAAGTTGCATCGCCCAAAATCTCCAGCCCCAGTATGACACCTCTGTTTGCGGTCATGCGAACGTTTCTTAGAGCTACGAGCTCCATGCTTTTTTTGCGTTTCATTCTGGGCCAGAATTCTTGCAAGTTCTGGTAGCTCATCAACAATTTCTAAGCTCGCGCGAGTCTCTTAGATTCTAAGTCCGAGTGTAACACGACAGGGGAACACCTGCTTGTTGTCATTCTAATAGTACCCTTAGCATGTAGCGAGAGCATGAATTCCTTGACTAATTCTTAGCTTACTATTAGCGAGTTCACGGCTTGTGTAACAGCTTTACAAACGCAGTGAATGCATAGTTCCCAAAAAAGACCGCATTTCGTTTAAGTATATCCAGCAGATATACCACTTCTGCTTGAAACACATTACAGTGGTCTGACAGTCTGAAACGAAAGTTGATGTRGAGCTCTCTGCAGAAGACTCCTTCTCCAACCTTCCCTTTGAGCTTTGACCCATCCGTGAAAAATCTCGCAAAGTCTATTTTTYAGCGACTCCACTGCATCTACATGCATCGTGCAAATATGTGCGTAGGAAAAAGCCGCTAGGAGTAGGTTAAGAGGCTTAGTGGTCCAAGTTATCATGAATGTAATCGAAATTCTAGAGAATTCCGAAATGTTTTACTCTGGCACGCTGAATCTGTCCG
>NW_017534619.1:4552-11946 GCF_001853355.1 Bactrocera latifrons
TTTTTATTAAAGCAAAGAAAAAGTAATTGTTAAAAATCTTTTAATAGAAAATATTTCAGTAGTTCTTCAAAGGATACCTTTTGYCTTTTGTCATGCATTAATGATAAATAAATTTTTCAACTGGAATACAGCCTAATTAAATTCTTCTTCTTATCTGCTCACAAAATCAGTTCTTTTTTCTATATCAAAGTAGTGATAAGTTGGCAAAGCGCTCACTGTTTTTGAAAGTTTCAATGAATTTGTTTTGCAATTCGATTTTTGCTTTAAAAATGTATCTCTGAAATTATTTCTGAAAAAGTTTACTTTATTTCGCCCTAAAGAAGAAGGAAGATCGAAAACAATATTTTAGGCATATTTTAATGCCGAAAGGGAAAAATCCAGTTTCAGGAGGGCAGAAGCTATATGGCGTTATGGATAAGATGTAGAGACCGMTGCGGCAATTTCAATCTAGAGGATACACCATGTTCTGTAAGGCCTYTTTAAGTCTATGTGGTTGAAATATTATCGTTGGTCGATGCAAAACATTGAATATAAACTCGAGAAATTGCTGACAATATAGAAAATCAAACTCCTGTGCAACACCATATTCCATATAGTAATATATAGTAAAATTATCCAGATTGTTCAAAAGCAATAAAGTTACAGAATATTTCGATCTTGGGAAATTCTTGCGGAAGCTTATTACTATATATTGGGTAGTCAAAGAGTCTTTTCGTATTTCTAATCATATTATGATTATTTTTTTAATTTTTCTTATAGAGATATATTCTATATACTATCAGTGTAAAACTTGCATCAAAGTAAATCGAAATTTCGAAATTTCAAGAACGGAACCGAACGAAACATTGTTGTGCTGCACGAACTGATACAGCATCGTATCTGGTGGCTTGCGTGGCATTCTTCCCTWTTAATACAAAAATTTCAAAATGTAACGAATTTYTTCATTATTTTTACTTATTTTGAACAGCTGTGACTTTTTTTTAWCTTACGTGAATTTATATTATTTTGGCTGTATGAAGCCTAAAATGTTGWCGTTCCAATGCTATATAGTAGGATACAATGTTCTTGGTAGCAAAGGAGATATAACACTGCTGCACTGCACTATTGACAAAATACGAAAAGACTATCAAATATTCCGCCATCTCTCTGAACGTGCGCTTTCCGTTTATACAGATTTTCAATTTAATTTCCCCATAACAGTTTATTTGACTTGCAGCTAGAATAACATGGCAGAGTTGAATTTTTTATGCGTATTGAACCAAGCTCGACAGGTTGAGTCATAAGTTAAAATCCGATTTTTCCTTTTTCTAAATTAGCACATTGTAAACATTTTCCCTTGAAATTCGAAATTAAGCTTATTAAATTTTTAAAAAATAAAAATATGTTCGTAATCCACACTTTCCTCTTATATCAAAATATTTTCTCTGTCAGGCTTATAGAATAAAGCACCAAAACTGTGTCAATTTGCTTTGGTAAACAAAAGACACCTAAAAGAAAGATTATGCAACACTAGTTTCCCATACCGATTAARTAAATTATTTCAGKGGTTGAAAACAATGGCAAAATWTATTGGTCATATTTTAAACGTTGGACAATTAATTTCTTTTCTTTCGTTTCTTTCAAGAGCGAAGTTTCCAAAAATATTAAAATATTTATTGTACTGAAAATACTTCCATCTCTCAAATGGTACATGAAAAATTATATTGTCTTAGACACGCAAAGACCGCTATTGTTTTTGCTTAATAGAATTACTGTAAATCCAATTGTAGCCTGTTGGTCTCGGTCATCTCTCAGCAAGTTCGCTTCTTAAGTCTTTTGATTTGCGGAAGGATGCCTTTCAATAAAATTAAWCAGAGACACACCGCATAATTTATTGAGGTAATTTTTGTGCTTTAATGGGGAGCCTGCTTTATAGGCTTTAAAACACCAATTTTTTTGGGAGAGAGGGAAATAATTGATTGAAGCAAAATTTCTAGGGYTTACAGTTATATATTTAAACATCATTCAAAAGTTTTTTGGATATGAAATCTTTGATACTCTGTCTTTGGAAAGCAATTAAAAGATGCATCTCGCATGTACATTTGTCGGACGGCGGTCAAGATGCAGGTCGCAATTTCTATCGGAAACAGAAAACTCAAAGAGATTCATATTTTTTAATAATTTATCTTCTAGTTAAACTAGAAAAATTATACAAATATGTGTAGAATTTTAGAAATTTTTTCAAAATTGAAAAGAAGTTGTTTTTGTTGCGCGTCAAAGTGTTCGCTTTCCGCCCAAGCGCTCATATACCTGTTAGACGCTCGCTCACTATTTCCCTTCTAGTTAGCTTCAAAACTATTTCGAATTCCCATCTATAACTTTGGAGACATATTCTTAGATAATTTTTAAAGAGATTTAAACAAAAAAAAAATCGATTTTTTGAAGCTTCTAAAGCAGGTTGTGAAAAATATTCAAAACTCAGTTGACTGTAAATTTTAAGGACTTAATAAAAACAAATCAAATCAGAAGAAATAGTAATACAGATAGCCATTAGCATTTTAACTATAAACACCTCGTTATCTAATAAACATACATTTTAGTATGAAGGAAAGAACAAATTGCATAAGAAAAAAGTTAAATTCATCAGCAATGCGCTCAATCGGCTGAAGCTAAAAAACAACAGTACTGTTCGCAACCAGATAGACATATGCTCTCTTGCCTCTTGCGCACACACATATATATAATGTGGAGATGCGCTGACAAYCTGTCATTCAACTATGCCCCACACTGACAAACTGTGAATCTGCGAARTGGRCAAACAGTCAATAACAAAACACGTCGGTAATTACGTGCTCATGCTTTTACAGACAGACATATTCACAGATATTACATAATAAGATAATCTGGAAAACAGTGCAGGAGCGTGAATACCAATTTCGAAAAAAATTAAAAAGAAAATAAAATGAAGTGAAATCGCCCCAACACTTAACCCTACAATTAAAAAATGTATGAAAAAGCAATAAAAACAAAAATAACTGAAATTAYCGTTGAAGATGCTGRCTCCCAGTTGAAAGAAATACATATTTGTATGTATATTATAAAGTATATACTTTTGCACATAGTCTGTAATTTGCTTTTTGCATTTGGATGCGCATAGGAAAAGAGACATGATAGTTCATTGACGATAACAAACAATGGACTGTAGYTAACTGAAGAGCAATCAAGACAAGGGAGAAAAACTTGCCGGACTAAAAACATAAGAAATATTTTACAACAAAAAACAATAAACAACAGCAATTTCGGGGCACCGAAGCTATTTTTGCATTTTTGCAACATTAAACATATAAAAATACCTTTATTCTAATTTCGTCGGTTAGTTCGAAAGACAATGAGATAATAGCGATGCCATGGATAAAAATGTGCGCTTCGTTAAATGAAAAAAAAAATTATACACACGAGTTACGTAGCCTGACATAACAATCTGGATACTAGTATACCTCCTTACCTCAATACGATATATGACACACATATACGATATTAAGGTCTCATATAAGCTTAATAAAATTATTATAATGGATTTTTCGGCAAAATCAATTTATTTTATTCAAAATAGTATCCTTCTGCTCCAAAACAACTTTTTGTACGGTCCAACAGCATGCCGAACGAGTGTTTTGGCTCGTTGGCCGGTATGGCCGCCAGTATGCCGGTGCAAGCCTCTACGTCTGCATAACGCTTTCCTTTCATGAGCAAATGCATTTTTCCGACAGGGAAGAAGACGCACGGTGCTTTATCAGGTGAATACGGGGAGTGGTTAATGGTTAAAATGTGAYATTTGGTCAAATAATCGTCCTTTGAATGTTGGATTGTGAGCAATTTTTGGTCGTCAGTCAGTTTTTGCGGAGCAAACCATGCACACACCTTTTGTTAGCCCAAATGCGTCAAATGCGATAAATTGATGTTTTTGGGATGTTCAATGCCATTTCCATGAATTTCAATGATGATTTCGGCTGATCTTTGATGGATTCACGCACAGTTTCGATGGAATTTCCAGTGATCACGGATTTGGATTGGCCCACATGTTGATCATCATTTATGTCCTCACTGCCACATTGARAACGTTGAAACCACTCGCGCATTCTGCTACGGAATAGGCTATCATCGTCATAAACTTGTGTCATCAATTGAAACGTTTCGGTAAAAGTTTTACCAATTTTAAAATAAAATTTAATTTTGATCATTTTTGCATCGAAAAGTCAAACATACTGACACTTAAATCGCACTAAATTCACTTCCAATATATGAAATGTAATGAAATTCTCACTGGACAACCGATAAAGATAGCAAGTTCTAACGCACTAGTTGACATATAGATGGCGCCACCAGGGTGCGCTAGGTTCAAAAAATCCTGTTTACTTTGGCAAGCAGCTTGTTTATAATATTAACATAACTCAGGCACATGTTTCTGATCGTTCAGTTTGTATGACGGCTATATGCCACGATTGTCCGTTATCATCGCTTCAGATAAACGAGGAGCTCTCGGTGTCAAACAGAGGAGCTAGCTAAATCAACTCAGTTTCGACATTTCCTTTAGATTCACAAACATAATGAAAAGCTAGGCATAACCTGTTCAGGRTATAATAGTAAATAAAATATTAGAAACATTTGCAGCTTTGAWGTTTTTCATTACTGGAAAGTAAATGATAATAATCCACAAAGTAATATAATTAAAMATTTGTTACGGCAGATATATCAACGAAAGGATTTTGAGGCTTTTTATTTGGGGATAACCTTCATTTGCTATAAATGTGTTTAATCCGTAGGTTCTTGCACATCATTGTCGAAAGAAAAAAAACATACAACAAAACATAGCGTCAAATACTCACAATGAAACGATTAAGAATTGCAAGATTTATCGCGCCACACAAATTTTAATGCGAAACAAGCTTGAAAGAGTGTATGCAACGTTTTGTCTTTGTAATTAGTAAGAGTGTTGTAAGCGTTCTWTGTTTTGTCCACTTTGAAGACTTCGGTGTGCATGCCGCGGCTTTTCACAATTGATCGTGCTCCCAAACAAAAATTAAGTAAAGAAGAATTTGTGTWAGCCATCAAATAAACACACCAGACCGTTTAATTTTATATTATATTTACACATTTAGAAATAATTCTGTTAATAATTTATAGTATTCTCTACAAAAATTATATATATATTCTCCGAATTCATTTTATTACCGCTTGAACCCCAAATAACGAAATAAATTATTATATTAGCAAATGMAATATAATTATAACATAGTACATTTTTTTTTACCTGACCGACATTGGTAAATCCATGCAATGTAGATCAAAAATACAAAAATTTCCKGCACATTTTTGGTAGAGGAAACTGTAGGATTATACTCCTTAGTTACAGTCTGATAACGGCACACACTTGAATGTATTGTGATCAAATTGAAAGGTGAATTTTATCTATTTCATCTCCTTCATAATRATCCTCCTCGTCGTGATGACCATCAGAGCCTTCTTCGATTCAGCTTTTATATCCTCAAATGAGTCAAAACGGTGTCCGAAATTGGTGATGTGAATTTGCGGAAGAGCCTAACTTCTGGCGAAGGTTATTAGTTGAAAATGTGGCAAAATTATCACGAATAACCAGTGTAATATGAGATGACGCATTATCAAACTTCTTTGTTCAATGAATATCAGATATAGAAAAATCGAAGAATTCGCTTTTAGAGCCTCACAAAACAACGCGTATCTCAAATACTAATGAATATTTTGACGTGAAATTTAKCATAGATGTCAACCGTACTACCAACTTACAGAAAAAAATTAACCAATTCGAAAAACAAGCGATTGGCTGAAAATGTGTTATTTAGTTTTGTTAAAAGTCAGTACAATTCAAATTTATGTACCTATGTAAAGCTGATTTGAATATTTATTACTTAAAAAAAATTATAATCACAAAAACACATAAGCCCTGCAAGAGTACATTATTTTTTTTTTATACATACATGGATTATAAGTACTGATTGTTGGATGGGTTTTTTGACATCACAATTAAAATCGCATTGACAGTTGCAGCGCCAAAGCATGACTCACAGAAAATTACAATTTCATTGTTCGCTTTTCTTAAGGCAACCTTCGAAGATATATTTGTCAGGTAATGATCGAAGGAATAAATTGTTAYACTCGTGCAACWTGTTGTTACATAGTAAAATAGATTTGTWCACCTAACATTTGTTTGTATCGCCAAAAAATAACGACTTAGATATAGGGTATAGGGGGGTATATGAAAATATATATGTATATACCCTGTCAATGAAGTATCGGGAATTCTTCATTTCCCTCTGTCATCTCCGGCTTATATAGAAGACAATGTTTTTCACCCTATGGATTAACACACGAGAAAAAATGCTAACATCACAAATCTCTTAAGACTCTTCAAATCTGGACATTTACACAGATACTCACCTGCAGCCATGAGACTGGAGTGTTGATTTTAAGCCACTTTTGGGTGGTTTTTACTTTTGTGTGCTGAAGCAGAGTATAGTTGGAAAATCCAATGCTCTCCGGAAAGAGAGTATGGCATAATTGTTTTTTCACCTCCTTTACTTAAACATCCTGCTGGTAAACTTTTGCCCCAGAAGTGGAAGGCGCCTACCCTAGCCCACAACATATGGAAGTTTTTGTGCCTACCTTGCCGTTTTGCTTACGTAATATTTTTTATTTATAAAGATAATTTCGTCGTAGTCGCGTGTCTCGTTTGCAGAAGATGACGAGTTTATTTTATATGAAAATTATTTCAAATAAGTCTTGATGTTGATCGATTGGACGATTTATCCCTTTCCCCTGTCATAATTTTCTCTTTCTATAGGGAAGAGGTTTATACACTCCCAAACTGTTGCAATAGAGTAATAGTTTACTCACAGTTTTATGTATCACCTAAAACTAAGCGAGATAAATGAATTGTTTCATATATGGTATGGATATAAATAATCGTCCTCTATTAAGTTTAATGTACATATCTTCTAAACCCTTAAAGCTACAACAATCAAATTTGCCTAGCACAAAAAATATAAGGGCTCCTAGCGACAGTATGAGAATAGTTGAAATCGGGTGATAACCATGCTATTCCATAGTAGCTAAGCTCGCCTGAGATATTAAGTTTTACTTCCGAGTTTGTATGAGAGCGTTTTAGGAGATATTACGGCATTAGAATTCGACGATATGCCTTGCACAACCACTTCTTGGTGAAATCACATATGTCGGAACCCAAAATACCGATTTCAACAAAATTTATTACGCGGCATTCCAATATCTTCTTCTTCTTCTTAATTGGCATAGACACTGCTTACGCGATTATAGCCGAGTTGACAACAGCGCGCCAGTCGTTTCTTCTTTTCGCTACGTGGCGC
>NW_017534619.1:12806-17330 GCF_001853355.1 Bactrocera latifrons
CCGAATTTGCTCGAAATTGGTTGAGTAAGTGCTGATATATTTTGGTTTWTACCAAAAAGTGGGCGCTGCCACGCCATCAATTTTGACACTGATATCTATTAAACTCTCTTATACGATCCCGTTTAATTTAATGTCTTCGGCGTATTTAGTTCTTGATTTATCGCATTTTTTGTAGGTCATCATCCTTTTTGTTCGGGCCAAACCCTCCTTTTTACCAGTTTAACCCAGAAGTGTTCCTAATTAATGCGGTTTGTTATACCAAACAGTTTTTTTTATTTTAATTACGGGTTAGTTACGACAATTTATTTCGATTATTGACGTTTTTGGGGAATGGTAGAGGTCCAAGTACCAACAATACCAAATTATGGTGCCAAATAATTTATGTACAATTTTTATCAGGTTGTTTCAATTTTTATTCAAGCTACTGCTTGCACAGACAGATGGACGGGCGGACGGACAGGCAGTGTGGATTTCATCTCATATCAACATCCTGATTATTTATATATGTATATTGGGGAATACAAATAACTGTTTAGTGAACAAAACCATTATACTCTGTCACTGGTCAGAATTACGGAAGATAAAGTATAATATGACTCTAAATTCAAATTAATAATAATCGATACAATTCTTCATTAGATAAAGACTATCTTATAACCAAGTTTGTTTTTCTTTATTTCTCTTCAAATATCATCAATTTTTCTATCGCGTAGAAATTATGAAGTTAATTTTRCTATTCATTGAAATTTTGATCAAAGTCGCACTGATGAATAGAAGACGATCTGCCCTGCGGTGTTGGATAAATTAGAGATTGTTGGCAATCACTTTTTTTTTACTTTGTGATAAATTAGAGSTTGTGGSCAATCRCTTCGGATTYTGCACACTTGTCGACACTTCATTTCGTTTTAAAATTTGATACTCATGTTGATTAGACAATGGAAAAACTTGTATATAGAAACAATAAAAACGTCGCCTAGTTTGCAAATGAATTCACTGGATATATGAAGACATAGAGTCAATGAATTGTGTTGTTATTCAACTATAGGTGGACAAAACAAGTTTTATGGGCAAATTTAAACGCTTCCTTTGCATTTTCAAATAAATTATCATATTTTTCATTTTTTCATTCTCTTGCAACATGTTATAATAGTTTTGTTTACTAACTAATATTCAGTCCAGTTCTTACCATATATCATACATATCTTATTTGAAGAGGTTTTTAGTATAATTTTAAGATTATAAAAATTCGATTGCACACAAATTTAGCCCTTCCTTATACGTTTTTTTTTTTAACTCTTTTCGCTTTCGCTTTGAATATGAATAATGTCAGAATTAACGCGGAAATCAAAAGTGCTTGTAGCCAGACATTTATCTGGAATCGTGGCGAGCCCAATTATGGTGCTCACGCTTGTTTGTTCGCCTGTTGGTATATGAGTAATTGGTCATTTAACGTGATTTATTAAAAACACAACCCATTTTGGCAGCGCTCGTTCGCTGAGCTGGCGGTAGTTCTGAGACGCAAGACGTGTCGGCTAGCGGCAAAATATGCACTATTTTCATTCCACTGCTCACTCATAATGCTCTTCTTTGGTGCACATGCCAATGGAAAATAAGGCAATTAACATGTCTGAAATACGTTTTTCATTTTGGYTTACAGAAATTTTGGTTTTTATTCGCCATATATGAAAAAAATACGCTTATGGCAGGTGTAAATAATTTTTGGTTTCACTTCTTCGCCATAAAGTGCTATCTAAGGAAAAAACAGACAAAAAGTTAACATCGGCTGCATCGAAATAATTATACCATACACAGTATATATTTGGGTTTATCGGTAATTTCTTAAAAWTTTTTATTGGTGGCATTTCATATTAAAAAAAAAAGCCAGTACATATTGGCTCAATGGTAGAGAAGTATTTTCTGTCTTTATTTCGAGATCACTAGAGACTTGATGTTAATTATGATTGATTGAAGGGTAATAAAGTATTGGTATTTATTCGATGAATGGCTTCAAAACTTTAGCTCAGCTTAAAGTATATTAAATTGGTTATATTTGCATCTTCTCTTCTTTGCTARCGTTGATACCGCTTACRCGYACGYCGTAGAATTTTCRAGCMTTAYACCTGTCGRCCAGCWTATCAAGCTCTTCATACTSAYCTATTTCGGCTTCTCACTTTTTTGTCTGCAAATGTGTCTCGCTTWGCTAATTTAATATAATMAAAGGCGGATATGCTCCGCGCATAGCACAATTCTTATCTGATCCCTACATAGACCTAGAATATCGCCTTAAAGTGAACAAGGAAACTGTTATATAGAAAATCGACCTTAAAATTGGCCAATTTTACACTKTACTAACAAATAAACAGATTGATTGTTATATGGAGCAATTGACCAACCCWGTGCATAATTTATTGCAGCGAATGATTGCCACATATTTTTAGTGAATTGCCTGAGAAACGCAATCAATATCCACAAAGATAAGTTTGGTGTACAAATGAGCAAATCGTGCGCTCAAATTACAAATTGTTGATTTGCTCAGAAAAAGTAGTGCCAGTACAAGTAGTGCAGAGAGAAAGGCTGCAAGGAAAAACATCTAATAAATGATATACTACACGGTTATTTTGCTTCGAAATTTGTAGAGCATGCAAAATTACCACACCTCGCCACCGCCGGTCTTGCCACAGTCATATTTTAATTTGCATACAGGTTGTTTGTTCGTACATTAGCGACTCTTATKKTGGATTTACAAATGTGTACTCGTATACATCAGTASAAATGTGCSRCTGCGTGAACGAGTAATAYGAGCGTCTGTTAATTGCGCAGGAATTCAGCCTAAAGWTTGAAATGATCTGATATTTGCAGTGCAATTTGWTTACACACTTTTGCACAGTGGCACACACATTTGTAGATAATAGGTGTATTTGTATTTTTATACCACCACACATATAATTTAACATAAGCATTAGCTTCGCAGTTTTACGCATGCGCAGATACTGGCAAATTGAATTTTAGCTGGTTGCTGTAAATTATACATACCGCGGTAATTACCTATGAAAATATACAAGCTTCAAATTTAATAACAATATAAAAATGTTTCATCTTTAATTTACAATTCGCAAATCTTCAGCACTATTTATTTGAATTATTTTCGTAATCAAATTCCATAGTTTTCGATCTGTGATTTCGTGTTCTATTATAACAATACTATATAACAAATAATTTTCTTGTAAATATTATCAAACTTGAAAATAAATAACATGAACAGCGATACATTGAGCGGAACTCGTSGTCTGCAACAAAGCTAAAAATCATATTTTTATTTAAAAAAATACAAAATGTTATTAAATTACTTTGAACGAAGCACAAGTAAGTCGTAAGTAGTGTGTATGACTGAAGACGCACTCAATCTTTTAGGAGGCACATTGTGATACCACCGCGACTGAAATTTCACGCTGCTATGTGTTTTTCGATGAAGTTCGTCAATACAAAAACTTTTGTGGGTGCAACATCCGAGACATAAGCGAAAACTCTCTACCGAAAGTTGAAAGATACTCTATAGTATTTTCTTCTTCCGTCTCTTAACAGTTTCTACAATAGTCATTGTCGGTTATCCTTAGTTCGCTGGTATATCTGCCAATAAGATAGTGCCCTCTTGCCACTCATTCATGCTCCTGTGTCTGCTAGTTGAGCATGTTAGGGGTTGTCTCCACCGAGACCTAGCTATATCGACTATATTTATCCAATACCATCGGTTCTGACAATTGGGCAGCTTTTTTAGGAACTGTGCAAAATTTCTGTTCGGTATCTCAAAAATAAGGCTTAATCGTCACCTTGAACAGTAATACACTAACTAAACAAATTTAACCCGGACTAGTTTATATAAACTGTACGCAAACCGAATCGACAAAAAAAAGTCTTAGTTTGTCACAAAATTTTTTAAATTTAATTTTAAATTTTTTAAAAAATTTATTTGGAATTATATGTCACATACTTTGTGCTTTGCCGCTTTTTTGTTTACGAAGCGAACAATTTGAATGGGGACTTTTGCCATAAAAAATATGTATCTCGAACACAATTGTTTTAGTGGCACAAGGCTCTGAAGTTTTTGAAAACTTGCCTCATGCGAGTTGCCCATCCACCTCTGTCAATGGCGATAAAAGTTAAATAAACAGTGCCTGAAATCCTCGTGTGSACATCGGGAAGACAGTTTTGGATATGAAGCTTGGCAAGTCCATAACCGTACCAAAAGACCTGAAATTTACGAAAAGATGCTGCAGAGCATAGGACCTTTCGCATCTGTAAAGCAACAGCCGCTCCAAAGTTAAGCCAAATCCGAAAGATCCTAATTCCTTAAAGACATTAAAGGCCATTCCAGCAGAAAGCTGCATGAAAAATTGAATAGCCTTGCAGGAACAAATTTGATGAACTTTATTACTTCCGCCAGGTTGAGGTTGGGGTCAGTCGAAATTTTAGAGAACATCCTGGAATCGACAAATTGCGGTCTTCAGCAACACTTGCCTGAACGGC
>NW_017534619.1:20344-24640 GCF_001853355.1 Bactrocera latifrons
TTTGAAGCATCTGCTGGCAAAATTCCAAGCGAATCGGCAAGCCTGCAGCATTCAGTTTGTTGGCCATTTGAATTTTATATGGGAATAAGTCCAAATATTTGTGCAAAATTGACTGTAATGACTTGATGCTCACACCCATCTGAGCAGATAAGCTTCTTGCCGAAACACGTGGATTGTTTTGTATGGCAGCAGCTACAGCAGCGATTCTTTCCTCCATTCGAACAGAAGGGTTTCGATGGTAAGGTCTTCTGTTAACTGTCCCATGCTCGGAAAAATTGTTTACAAATCTCATTATGGTCCATCTTCTCGAAAGATTGCCGCCAAACGTGCGCCTATACACTCCTTGAACAGAAACTACGGAATCCAGTGCGTGATGGCGGCGGACAATCCAAATTCTTGTTTCAGTGTCCCAGTTATCCATTTTTGGTAAATGTAAAGTCACTAATGCAAAATAAAAAAAAAATTAAATTTTTTGGTAGCGGCTTTTATCAGCCACCCTGTATTCGTTGATGCTTCCTTCATATTTTCCATATTAATATAATCTGATGAATTTAGTGATGTATTATACGAAAAATAGCGGTGTTTGTAGTTCAAGTGCATTTCAAACTGTGTGATTTGAAGTAAATAATACAGTCGAAAGAAAATCGAAAATGTCACGCGTATCGAAAAAATATACTATACCTGTTTCTCTCCATGATGGACTTGTTAACTATATTTTCGAATGACACTTTATACTAAGTCACACTTAACGAAATACACACTGTACAGAATACCCCTATGGTAAGCGAATCTAAAGGCTTCAGGATGAGTTGAAATATATCTAAATTATACGTGAATATCATTTTGAGTTTTTTAGTATTTATAATAAGCATATTTATTTTAATGCTACTATTTTATCAAAAATATATATAAACTTTAAATTATACACTTATTTTTATGTGTATTTATTGCTYATTTGCGCTGAGAGTATAACACGATGTTTCCGATCAGTTTTCGGAACTTTTACTATCACATGGTTTCCTCCTCAGGTAATTATCTGTATGAATTCAAACCAAKCATCTCAATTTATTTATAARTTATCGGAGCTTTGAGTTTTAGAAAATATYTTCTTGGGGAGTGACAGTTGTCGGATACAAGGGCTTATGGAAACTCCCATCCTGTGATAACAACTAACACTGTTGCCCTTTTGAACTTCGAAATGCGAACATTTTTTCCCACTACTTAATTTTCTANATTTGCGCTGAGAGTATAACACGATGTTTCCGATCAGTTTTCGGAACTTTTACTATCACATGGTTTCCTCCTCAGGTAATTATCTGTATGAATTCAAACCAAKCATCTCAATTTATTTATAARTTATCGGAGCTTTGAGTTTTAGAAAATATYTTCTTGGGGAGTGACAGTTGTCGGATACAAGGGCTTATGGAAACTCCCATCCTGTGATAACAACTAACACTGTTGCCCTTTTGAACTTCGAAATGCGAACATTTTTTCCCACTACTTAATTTTCTAMAATTGTTTARATGAATTAAGCATCCACCCCTCTAATCGGTAAAACTGGCGCATCCCAATGCAACAGCGCACTTTACCAYAGCTCAAGACACTAAAACACAACTCACCACACCTGTACGAACGAAATTCAATTCGTTCAAAGCAACATTCATCTAGTTACAAGACATTCKCTTAAACACTGTGCCGGGTCGACATCTACGCTCCTCTACCGCGACTATACATTTTTGACTTCGATGCGCGAAACTTGATYGCCAACAAAATCAAAYAATCTTTGKCATTGGATTCTCCCCGCCCTRCTTGTTGACCTTTAATTTTGTTACAATTAAAAGTTAGAACATTTTTGATATTAAAATTTATAAGTTTGTTGCTTTATATTGTGAAAATAAAAACAAAATTTATTTTTATTTAAGAGCTGGTGTTCTATATAAATTTTKTATATTTTTAAACRACAATAAAACCGATATCTTCTAACTTATTTAGTAGCAATTGAAACCATACTAAGTCTGCCTATCTTTCCAGGGTTTTCTCGATGCCATTAGCATACGTATTTGGTCGTCTAATACCCGATTAGTCATAGAAATGATTCAGGGACACACAAATGCATAATTTTTGAATTGTGCTCGTACTTGCGTTGTCGTGGTGCAACCTCCAATCGGSTGCGAAGTCTTGTCGGACCTGATTGACCCTTCGTTTGAGTTTCCTAAGAACTTCCACGTAAAACTTGTCGTTGGCATTTTGTCCAGGCGGAACAAATTCATGGTGGACGATGGCTTTGATGTCAAAAAATGCATCGTTTTCACTGTCTTGGSGAGGAGATGCCGGCGTGTGCCATTCGGTAAATTGCCTCTTTGTCTCTCCAAAGCAACACCTGGGTAAACAAAAACCACCAACCAGATCGATCATGTTGTAATAGATGGAAGACACGTCACCAGTGTTTTAGATGTATATACGTACACACCGAAGTCGTAACATCGACTCGAACTACTAAGTTGTTGCAGCCAAGATTTGCACACACGCAGAGGTGATTTAGTAACCGATGCCCAGAGCATACTAAAATTATGGAGGGAACAGTTCACTCCAGCCTGCTGAATGGTAGTGAAAGYATAACSMYAGGAAAAGGCGAGCSTGATTCCTCAATCGATRACGATGGAGCAGACGTTCCATTGCCCRACCGTGAAGAGGTTCGAACAGCAATTACCCATCTGGGACACAACAAATTGGCAGATATTCACCAAGCGCCAAATCTTCAAAAAAGACTCGTAAAAAGAAGTTCGACACGCACCACCTCTTTGTCGAATTCAAAGCTGCTTTTGACAGCACGGAAAAGAGCTGCCTTTATGCCTTTGGTATACCCGCAAAACTAATACGGCTGTGTAAACTTTGGACTTACTAACTAATTTTTTTACAAAATCAGTGTTTACAACAAATAACCTTATTTGAACAAACAACATCATATTTTTCATTGTATTGAAAATGTGAAATTTTGTACCGGAAAGTGAAAATGTGCTGAAAGCATACATTTTTTGTTTATATTTTGAAAGAAATGCTTGTCGAGACATATGGTAATCATGCTTCATCAGGCAAAAGATGATTTSAACGGTGCAGAGCCAATGACTCCCGGAAAACCATTAAAACTGACTGCAAAAACAGATCGATTCAGTAAGAAGAAGTAGGCATTGGCTGAGAAGCAGTTCAATTTCTACAGAGAAGTCGAATTATGGGAATCTGATTAGTTTGTTTCAAAAGACGAAAATTGGCTCCGATATTTTTGAGCTGGCTCGTATTTTGGTTAATGGGCATTAAGCGTAAAGAAAGAAAGATTTTGAATTACTTTTTTGCTTGCATATGCCCGGCGAGAGAAACAAAATAAGAGGAACTTAAAATGCGTCATGTGATGCACTATGGCCTCTATGATACATTGATATATAGATACCGATAAACACAAACTGATTTACATAGTTCAATAGTTTTTCAACATAACGTATTTTCTTCGATTACTGCTATTATTGGTACTGTTGTGTTACTGTAAAACCTGAATAAACCTTATAAAAGGATGTAAGAGCTTCAATGCCGCTTCAAACCACAAAAATACGCCTGTCTGATCTGTCATAAACTAAAAACACTTTTGATAGCGATTAAAAGTCACCATTTATATTACCTTGTTTAAATAGTTATATACATAGTACTTTGATGAAGGATATCTGAATATGTGAATGTCACGAAACATGGATATATTGATATTATAATATTTACAAGCTCACATATTAGATTTATATGATAAGTTATATTGAACCAATGAGGTATAGTCGCTTGATGGCAATCGGTTATCGSAACTCTCCGCAGCTTCTTGGACATTTAAGTATAACGCATATCGAGATCAATATCTTCTCATCCTGGTGCTTTAGTATGGTAYACTGAATTAGACCAAAGGCATTGATTTTACATGTTGTCTGCTAGTTCTCACTCACTAGTATATATCAGTAAGTGCTGGATTTCTTTATTAATAAAATATTGAATTAAAYTTGCGTTTTCACTGTAACTAATCGGTCACGCTCTATAGGGGCTCACGCCATTAAATGCTGTCGGTAGGCACAAAATAATAGTTATAGCAACGTGATAGACAAAAGAAATTAGTAATTTTGGTTTGCGTTAAGATTTTATCTTCTTCATCTTACATTTTTTATTTGCACCATTAACAACATAGTCACCGGCGCACGCATGAAGTCGGCGACTGTTTGGTACACCTTTACCCATACAAACTAATTAACAGGTAGTGTTCCTAAC
>NW_017534619.1:24807-28403 GCF_001853355.1 Bactrocera latifrons
ATTTTGTTAGTCAATAGACCTCTTTTTTGTTGAAGAAGCCATAAATAATGTCGACATGGGAGTATTTCATTCAGCGAACGAAAATTAATTTCTTTGATAGATTAAAATACGTTACAAAAGTGGCATAATTTCATGTTCGTATATGGTAAAAAAAAAAAAAAAATTGGGCCACGAGTCAAGTCAGGAGTCTGACCAGCAAAAAGTTTTGAGACTGTTTTTTTTTTTTGATTGACGGCAGGCGTGCCAATAGTAATACTATTATTTTTACTAGGGCATGTGTAAATAAATACGTGTACGCCCATTTAACTCACTTCTGTTTTTGAACAGTTGAAGKTTTTTTTACGAAAGTAATTTATAAGGTTTGTCCGGAAAGTAATATTATTGATTTTTTTATTTTTATTTACAGCTGGTCAGTTGGCTTCGAGCGTCTGGAGAGTCGAGACAAACATTTTCGCGCGACGTGTTTCTGTGAGTGGTGCAAGCCGAAAATGCAGTGTTCGTTAGAACAGAGATGCGCGAATAAATTCTTAACTTCTGTGTGAAACTCAGTAAATCTGCGACAGAGACGTTTGATATGATCAACCGGCTTATCCAGATGTTGCATTAGCRAGAAGTGGTGTGTTTCGATGGCACCAGGTCCTCAAGAGACTCAAATCAAGGGTCAATCAGATCTGACGAGACATCGCAGCCGATTGGAAGATGCATCACGACAACGCCCCGGCTTACACCGCCTTTCTTGTGAACAGCTACCTAACAAAGGCTGACTTCGTAACGCTCCCACAGCCGCCTTGAGTGAAAAGGCCAATGGAAGGTAAGGATTTTGGGGCGACAGAGTAGATCCAAGCAGCATGCCCTCGGCTCTTAAAGCTATTTCGAAGAATGCTTTCCCTGACGCCTTCGATGTTTGGAAATCGAGCTGGCAACGCTGCATCGACGCAGAAGGAGTCTATTTTGAGTGTGTTTAAAGAATGGTAACGACTGATTCAATAAATCTTTTTAAATCGATTTAATCGACCCAAATTTCTATTTAATTTGTCGAATTAAGAACTTTTCTTGGCGCATACAGAGAAGGAATTAGAAATTTCGTAAATTTTGCTTTCGATAAATACAGATTAGATAAAAATTATTCTATTGATCAACATAAAATGGTATTTTTCAAAGACTCAATAAATTCTTAGTATTTCTWTTCAAACTTTCATTTTATTTCTTTTAACTACCTAAAGTAATGTCAGCCTGAAGTGAATGAATGTTAATTAACCCATTAGATAAGTAATTGAGGATTTCACTGGGACCTAKGGTCTATTGGTCTTAATATTAACCCATTAGTTTCTGCTGATTTACCACGAACCAATCAGCACCGRCGCAAGCCAACTTTTTGCTGTGATCATTTTCCGTATTGTTCTTAAAAAACATATTCACATAATATTTCGAAAATAGTGTCCGGTTCCGGTCGTTGAAACGTATTCATATAATTTTATAGAAATTGCTTTTTAATGAAAATAATAATTAAAATGTTGTGTATATATGGGCAGGAGCGGATCCAGAATAGAATTKWGGGAAGGGAAMTATTATATAATATTGTACTTGCAACTCGAAGTCTTTTTCTTWGCGGAGTGTCAGTTATGATGCAAATAATGTATAACTGGTGCATATATGGTGCAAAGTGAAARAAATGGTTCGTCACATGTGCTCTACTGCATGACAGAAGAAATAAGGCATGCAAGTACCTCCTCTTGCAAGTCTTGCAAGGAAGTGCCATTGCAGTAAAATTTTTATAAGAAAACGGTACAATAACTAAGGTACAGCTAAGTTAGGATAAACCAGAAGAATTATATGATTAGAACATATCATAATGGAGCCATGTGTAGGGAAGGTCACGAGAGTGAGGAAAGTTCTCTGAGCGTCATCCACTTCTGAGTGATTATTATTTTACATRTSGCTCAAGCCATCTTCCGGTATAAGACCAAGTATCCTCTGGATAGCCAAAAAACATTCGTTAAGTGAGAAAACAAATAATTTTCCCCAGAGTTGTGCACTCTAAATGAAAAGGGCGCYACAGCTCTTGACGAGGGACCCCCTTTTAATGACGCCCAACAACTAGCAGATACTAGAAATAGCAAACGCAGGCTGATAATAAAAACATATCATGATATATTAAGAATCTAAGAAAATAAAAAATTACTTATAGTTATTAAATTTAGTCTCTAAAAGAAAAAACTTGTTATAACAGCTTTTCTTGTTTTACTTCATAAATTGAGAAAAATATAGCTTGCTAGTTTACTTTATCACTAGTTGCAATTTTAATAAAAGAAAAAAAATAAAATAAAAATAATTTGTTGGAATAAAAAGAATATGGTTTAAAATTGAAACAGTTTCAAACTAAAAAAGAGTTAACTGAACAAAACCAACAAAGTCTGGTGTTTAAGTGAGCAAATCAGTACGAAGAGAAATACATAAAAGGAAGTTAAAACAACAATGCACTTGTGTTTTAAAACAAAATTTATAGAGCATACAAATATTGCAGATATCCACCACCTCCCACCACCGGCTTTATCACACCAAGTCTATCTAAGCCACATTCATATGTTCATTTGTTTACTGGCCCCATGTAAGTACTCTGTGAATGTTGAGGTGGAGTGGTCTGAACGGAAAATTAGCGTAAAGATTTTAATGATCTGATATTTTCCATGTAATTTGTCGGCACAACGTTGTTCATTATCACACACACACACATTTGTAGATAATATCACTATTACTACCTACATTTGTATATCAGTACAGGCAAATGTATAATTGTGTATATAATTTTTATATCCGTGTAAATGCTATTAAAATTAGCTTCGCAATTTTACRCATGCGCAGAAATTTGAATCGTTGTTGGTTGAGTAAATTACTGCTGCAGTAGACAAATGTGATTTGTAGATTGGCGAACCRAAGCACCGTGATTTTCGTCAACAAAATCACTATATTATTGCATTTCAGGGCCATGTTTATTAAGTTTTGATGCCTTACGGGAGAGAACTAGTCTTCTTCTGGAGGTTTTATATCCTAGCAGATGGAAGCTCCTTGATTTATGATTTTCTGAAAGTGTTTTCACTTTCCTCTATTCAAAAAATCACTAAATAATAGCCATTCTCATATATGTGCTTGTGTGCATAAATGTCAACCGCCTCTACAACGGTAAAGTACCGGTTTTGCATGCATCTTCTATGTCCAATATCGAGGTCAGGATGATGGTTTCAGCGTGCCATATGCTACAAATCGAAARCACTGACGGAAGCTGCTTGTTTCCAGTTTGTGTACGGTGGTGTGTTGTTGACGTCGGCGGCGTTTTATCATTTTCGCTTTGTTCGGTGTTATTACTTTTGCCAAAAATTGCTCTTGTCTTTCGTCGAGGTAATAGGGTAAGAAAGTGGGGCTCAGTTGCGCTTGCCAATGTTGTGTTTGAAGTTGATCGTCGTCTTTAGTATACAATTGTTATTATTATCTTCATTGGTTGCAACTGCCGTACAATTATATTGCGATCTGATATTTTATTGGAAATATACATAATATGTATAAGTATATACAATTTTGTTGTATTCGAAAAATATGTC
>NW_017534619.1:30943-47450 GCF_001853355.1 Bactrocera latifrons
ATTTTTGAGCTGTATATGAAAATGCCTGAAGGAAACGACTCTATAGAGTTTGGTTGACATAGCTGTAGCAGTTTCCGAGATATGTACAAAAAACTTAGTAGGGGGCGGGGCCACGCCCACTTTTCCAAAAAATTACGGCCAAATATGCCCCTCTATAATTCGATCCTTTTTGCCAAATTTCATTTTAATATCTGTATTTATGGCTTAGTTATGACACTTTATAAGTTTTCGGTTTTCGCCATTTTGTGGGCGTGGCAGTGCTCCGATTGTGCCCATCTTTGAACTTAACCTTCTTATGGAGCCAAGAAATACGTGTACCAAGTTTCATCATGATATCTCAATTTTTACTCAAGGTACTGCTTGCACGGACGGATGGACAGACGGACGGACGGACAGACTCGTCACCCTTTTAGTTTTAGGACTTACAAACAACCGTTATGTGAACAAAACTATAATACTCTCTTTAGCAACATTGTTGCGAGACTATAAAAACGAATACGTGTGGACTCCTTAAAATATATATCTCGTACAATAATSCCCATCAAACTTATATAACGAAAGCTGACATATTCATCTGCTTTAAGTTGATGGATAGCATACGGTCTCCCGCAGAGTTATAATAAATTTCAATGCAAATCTCATTTAGAGTTTAGACTTTATATCCAGTAGATAAAGGTATTACTTGTTGGGCCAATTTGTTGTACACTATTGTTTAATAATGATCTGCTGGCTTCGGTATTTTATGGTAGGCTTTTTACCATACCATACCAAGATATCATTCAATAATGACTTCATTTAACTGGATGGTTGTGTTGATAAAGAAATTTAATTAAATTACTATTTTGATTATTACTATTACTAGCTCACCTAACCGTTAATCTAGGGTACTGAATTATTAGACCACAAACATATTTACTATTCAGCTCCGAATTTGCTACAATTAAGAAAAAATATTTGAGCCAAAAGTGAAAAACTCAGACGGATAGTTCAAAGTACCAAAAACGTGAAGGTGCGCCCACCTGGCTGTGGTGTTGCAGTAAAATTTTTATATTCAAAAGCGATGGATTTTTATTTATACACTACAACTACATATAAATATGGAACTTAATCGCTTGAAACGCGATTTTGTTCCATGTGGCTGTATAATTTCGAACTTATTACAAATACAGAATTCATAAGAAAACAAGAAATTACAACGAATTTGAGGTGTTGGCGATNGTGGCTGTATAATTTCGAACTTATTACAAATACAGAATTCATAAGAAAACAAGAAATTACAACGAATTTGAGGTGTTGGCGATCATTAGCTTGTTTTATTATTTTCATTATCAATACAGGGTGCTTAAAGATGGCTTGAATAAAAAAATACTTTAATCATTTATTGAAAATTAAAATTTTTAGGCAGATTTCAAAATTAACTTGTGCAAAAGTGGTTTTAGCTAAAATTCGATCTTTTCACTTTGCCCCCGTATTTTTTAAGTTATCGACCCTTTTGCTTCGAATAATTGGTTAGTTTTCGAATAACTTATGGTATTGACAATTAAGGCCTTATTTTCAACATCTAACAGGTGTCCCCAGTAGAGATAATTTCTTCAGTAGCCGTTTTTTACAGATCGCGCGTGAGACGAGTCAAACTGTCATGTTATTTTTATTCAGAATTGTTTCAGATTTCATCATGGAAAGACCTATGACTGAACAACGTTTACAAATCATTCAACTTTATTACGAAAATTTACATTCTGTAAAGAATGTGTTTCATACGCTTCGCTCAACTTATGGCCAACATTGGCCTACTGAGCATACTATTCGCAAAGCCACATCCATTTAGAGACCACGCTCAGAATGCAGTGAAGGAAATACAGCAGCCGTAGGTGATAGTGCAACCCTTGATTCGGCGCAGTTCGCAGCAACTCGTAATGACGTATGGACCGACTTCGCGCATTTTACGTCGAGAAAATTGAAAGCGAACAGCTTATCAAGAACTGAAGCCGCTCGACTTTACGAAGCTACATCGTTTTGCTGCGATATTATGAGGGTGTTGTTTGGCAAAGGACAATTAATTGCTAGAGGATATCATTTAGTTTATCTATGTATATGTTCCCCTGCTAGTGTGTGCTTTTCTCGGGTTATTACACTGTGACTAACCTCGTGTACAGGTGAAAAGCTCAGTAAAAAATATTACCGTGTTAAGTAATATGCTTTGCGGTTCATAATTTTACGCACTCTCTCTCTAAAAAAAAAAAATTAAGAAAATAATACTTTCATACCAAATACATCAATTGTTCACAAGCAGAAGAGGTGAATGAAATAGGCGTGCGGGTATTTATTTACACATGTCCGTTGCATAAAATAGTCATTTAACAATTTGACATTCCTGCTGTCACTCAAAATAATATTTTTCAATTGTTTAATGCTTGTTGGACTATTATTTTCAAATTTCTACAAACGTGATTTTTTAAGAAAATGATTACGCACAGTTGTCAAAGGAAATATTTCCTAATACATTTTGATTATACAATCGAACTGCTACTCTAGTTCATTTAAAAATATAATCATACAGAGGCATGAGTGAGAAATTCAACTGCTTCGAAGATAGATAAAATATTATAATTAAACTGAAATTTCTGAAACGATTAGACTTTCTATATCGTAAGGGTCTTAACAGATGTATAGTACCGTAATTATACTCTGAATGATGCAAACAAACGTTAGCTGAATAAAAGAAATACACACTGAGTCGCATGATCGTAAAAAATTACCTAATGACCTTCCATCAGGATTTTTTCTCCATTCATAAAGACACCGGATCAACACTTTGCCATGAATGTGCACTTAAGACAACGCGTAAATTCCAAAAGCAGCTGWAAGCGTGCTGTTGCACGCTTCTTCAGCGGGTCCATTACCTCTGAACGTGCCATCTGCCACAAGCCACAACACCAACCAAAGGAGCTCCGGTCAATAAATACACATTTACCTGTGCTTGTACTTGTGTTTACTTTTCGTTGTTTATCTTTGTTACCGTTGCTGACCTTTTTGATATTTTCACTTACTTTTGGTTTCGCGTGCTTTGTAACGTTTACAATGACAGCAACAACTTCCGTTCATCTGCTCTTCGCCACGATAACTCAAGAGACTTGGCCTTTTTGTGTTTAAAATCGGTTGTTGCCTCTGTTTCTTATTTTAATAYATTATTTCTTAAGAAATATACAAAAATTACATTGCTATTTTTCAACTCCCACACATGATGTTACATGTGCTTGCAATAGCATCATACATAACTTGTTATCCTAGTTAACATACGGAGAATTAGTGATTCCTGTGGGTTTTGAAATTTGCCGATAAATTGTGGTAATAATTGGGTCTCACAATTTTTTAGCATCCACAAGCTCGTTTGTAAAAATTTCAGAGTATTTGATTACAAAACAATGATTTAAATGAGAAATTGGGCTGTATAATTAAATTGGAAGTAGAAAATAGAAAACTTGTTACCTTGTTGGTCAGCAATTGGCTAAATTATTTAATGCAAATGAAATGTAATTAGGTACAATGATTAGGCTTATGCTAATATTTTCGATGGATTTTCATATGCTTGYACATGCGAAAGAGTCACACAAARGGAGTGACAAAAACTCTCGCTGTTATGTTGTTGCGAACATATGTAGGCATGTATACGTGTGTATATACAAATGAGTTATGTGGGAGCATTATGCACATACAATTTACAATACCTTAGTTTGTTAGTACAATTGAGTCTGTGCTCCTATATATGAGTAACTARACTTAAAATAACTTAATAACTAATCGTGTGTAACGTTAGTTGACCCAACAAAGGCTTTTCTAGTCTTTTATATAATTTAGTTTTCTTATGCTTATATGTTTATTTGTATTTGTAGTTGTTTTTATCGCTAATGCACATCTTCAGCAAAACACAAATTGAAGAACTTACCAARACAATATTTAGAAATAATAGTCAGGTACAGCAAAAGCCAACAACCACTAAGCCGGCTTAATTAACGTCACTAACGGTAATGATTTAAAGATGCACGGAACTTCTCGTTTGTTTTTGTTACAACGTTTGAAAAAATTTGCCGTATTTGTTTTCTCTTCACATGCTGCAACGTTTTATCCGGCAACTTCTGTCTCTCAATACTTTTTTAAGCAATATTTGTGTCAGGAACATTTGATTCAGCAACATTGCTTCGGCAACATCTTGCTAAAACTTTGCAACATTTCTTGCTTTTACTCATGCTCTTGCAGCTTTTGTTTCGTAATGTTGCTGGTCGTTCGCTCAACTCTTTCGTGTTGCTTACTTGTTATCGCGTGACGCTTTCAGGGATGTGCTCGTGAACAGTCAGTTTGCAGTGAGCATTCATAAGCTCAAGACGCTTCCTTCGGTGTAATAAACCATCAGGATATTTTCTTGAAGCTTAGTTAGTGACAGAAAGCCTACTTAGTTGCTAAAAAACTTCTTACTATATATTCTCAGTTTAAATCATTGACGATTCGGAATTGTTTCTATAGAAGTAAATCAAACTTAAAATAATAAGGAAGCAAAAACGCTAGTAAAACTTTATCAATATGCGCTTGCATATGTACGTGAAAGTGAACACATCCACCTTGAGACTCACCATTCATTTCTGGATAATCTTTGATTGAATGTGCCACCTTCCCGACGTTTTCAAACCAAATTTTGTTCAGCGATGTGGCCAATTTCTGGTTTATGTAAGGAAGTGCTTATTTAGGACGAAGGGCAACCTTAAGAGTTGCCGTATCATCCAAAAGAAAACGATTTGATTTGGTTTGTAGACCGATGGAATCATTGGTCGATATATTTTCAAAAATGAGGCCGGTGAGAACGTAACCGTTCACGGCACCCGTTATCACACCATAATAACCGACTATTTGATGCCTGAAATTGAAGCTCCTATCCACGGCGACATTTGCTTTCGAAAAGACGGCGCAACTTTCCACACATCGCATCAGGTAATACATTTGTTGAGGGAACACTTCGGTGAGTATGATTTCCATGATTTGGGCCGGGCGATTGGCCATCAAGATCGTGTGATATTAGATTGTCAAATATCTCCTTTCCCCCGTTTTGTTTTCTGAATTTCGCGGCTATGTATAAAGCGGTACAGAGCTCGTATCTGGCAACACTACACATCCTTGGAAAGGTCTTCATATAACCTACAAAACGACGCTATGCATGATTAGTTTCAATATTGCGTTCAACATTTATAGATTAGTAAACATGGAGTTCACTAACGCCGAAATTCGTGACATTTTAAAGTTTTTCTTCGTCTTATTCTATCAATTCGAACTTCGGAGGAATTGTTTTGATGATTCAGAGCGGGTCAAAACGACACCATGGATAAGCCAACCGGCGGAAGATCTATGACGACGAATACCGATCAAAACCATCGGATTAGACTGACATGTCGCATCTTTTGACATCGCCCAGAAGATAGAAGTTAGTCACCAAACCATTTTTAATCATCAGTAGAAGGCTGGATACACAAAAAAGCTTGACGTTTGGTGCCGCATGATTTGATTGAAAAAACTCTTCTAGACCGAATCAACGAACTCGACCTATTTTTGAACGACAATATCAAGTGAAATTGGTCGTGGTCGGAGGCCGGTGAATTGTTCCAAACAGTAGCCAAGCCGGGAGTGACGGCCGGGAAGGTTTTGCTGTGTTTGGTGAAATTGGAAGGGAATCATGCACTATGAGCTGCTCCCATATGGACAGAGGCTTAATACTACCATCTACTGCGAACAACTGGAGCGATTGAAGAAAGCGATCGACCAGAAGCGTCCACAATTCGCCAAAGTAATCCGCTGAGATAGCGTCAGACCACACACTTCGTTGATGACTCGTCAGAAGCTTCGGAAGCTCTAATGGGAGATTTCATCGCATCCACTATATAGCCCGGATGTAGCGTCAAGTGATTACCACCTGTTCCTGTTCATAGCGACTGCCCTTGTTGGGAGATGGAAACAGACTAACGAACGAAACTGCGCATATTTGAATTAAATCAGATTACTGAAACATTTTTTATAAAGCATTGAATAAAGAGCAGAAAGGCGGAAGGGATATATTTGACAACCTAATATCACACCGTTGGAATTGTTTCTATGGGGATATGTAAAATATGAAGTCCATGCAGTCAATCTCGCTTCGACTTAGGCCTTGGAGCAAAACATCAAACGTTTCTTTCGCCAGTTAGCAGTCGAAATGCTCGGGCGAGTCAACGAAAATTGGACTCAATGGATAGACCATCTGATACGTAGCCGCAACCAACATGTGAAAGGAATAATCTTCACAAAATAAATGCCAAAAAATGTTCTTGTGAGTGATAATAAACATTCCCTAATAAAATTAAAGTTTCTGTGGTTTTTCATAAAATAGGGAAGATCTAACCCCTCTATCACCCTTTAGAAGCAATTATTTTTATTTTGCAATATCTCTCTTTTACACTTGGTACGAAAAATATCAAACATCTTTGCAACCCCACGTAAGTATTAATTTCTTCAAGTGGAATAAAACTCGTTGTACTATCTTAATTCGGCAATATTTGAGTGAACACATAGTGCAAGCAAGTAAAGATTGCTACGAAAGACTACAAAAGAAAAGCTAATACAAACACTAATTTCCCATAGCGATTAAATGCATTTTTTTAATGTTTTAAGACAATGGAAATTGGCCACAATTTTATATTTCTTTTATTTGATACAATTAGTTTTATTACACAAAGAAAATTCTCTCTGACCAGTTGATGAATTACACGATGGCAAATATGAGGGAAGTAAGATTTTGAAAAAGAAGATTCTTATTAGCATTAAAGGCTTAAATCTATTTCCAGCATGCCTTATTATACAGCGAAACTAAACTTTGTTTACCTCAATCAGCGCCTGGCGACCACTAGTTTTTGACTATCGATTCTTAAGCTCAGATCAAAGTTATATGGGAACATAGGCGCAGTATATTACATAGCATTCACGACAGTTATCTATAAACCAAAAGCAGAAAAAAGTAGAAATCCCTTCATAAAACAGATTTACCAAAAATAATATTTATGATCCCACACAGGTAAACATACTAAAACTGCACAAGTATGCCCAGACACAAAAACATTGATATTTTTTACTTAAAATACTTCCACCACTTAAATATGGTATTAGTTTTTATTAGAGGTTTAGACAGTACAAGAAAAATAGTATGACGTTTAAAACTTAAAAGAAATTATACTTAGACACGCAATAAACGAAACATACATACGCATGATGTTGCTATGTTTGCTGAACTAAATTAGTATAAATCCATTTGCAGGCTGCTGATCTTAGTCTCAAGGCTGCATTTCCCAACAAGTTTCGTCCCTAAGTCTTTTGATTTGCCGGAGAATTCCTTTGCACAAACTTAAACTAAAAGTTTTGTGCATTTATGAATATAACCACTCAACTTATCTCGCTTACTTGAAGCAGATATCACAACATTGTAAATTTTACATAATAAATAAAGAAGATTAGTGTGCGTGCAAATAAATTATTACGAGTAAAATATTTGTCTCTTGCTTCAAAGCATATCTTGTGATGCACATATAATATTAATAGTATCTTTTACATAAATATTTCATTATTATATTTACGTATATGGGTTTTAGCACCATAACCATTAAAATTAATGCATAGAAGAAATGAACAAAATGCTTAATGAAAGAAATTAAGCACATCTGCAATGAGTATTACCTGCAGAAGCTGCAAAACAGTCAGTGATGTTGACACGCATAGTCACAGTGAAGATGCACTGACAGCCAGTCAGCCAACTGTTTCAAAAACTGAGAAACTGTGAAGTGGACAAACCGTTTATTAAGAAATTACTTCCATATGTTTACGTGAGCTTTAACATACACACATTGAACAAAACGGTAATCTCTCAAATAGTGGAGGAGTGGTGTATACAAGATTTTACTTGCAAAAAAATTTAAAAAGTAAATAAAATGAACTGAAAATCATAAAAACCACAGCACTTAAACTTTCAAACGAAAATAATGAAAATTTAGTACAAAAAAGGTAAATGAAAATAGATTCACATATAAAAACCAAAGGAGAAAAGTTCGATAGAGTAAACAGATTAACAAAATTTAATAAAAAAAAAAAAACTAAAAAAAAACACTAAAAAAACGCAGATTGCAATCGTTGCTTGTTC
This sequence comes from Bactrocera latifrons, assembly GCF_001853355.1. Classification (NCBI taxonomy): domain Eukaryota; kingdom Metazoa; phylum Arthropoda; class Insecta; order Diptera; family Tephritidae; genus Bactrocera; species Bactrocera latifrons. The sequence continues at coordinate 39,150 of NW_017534619.1, forward strand.
GTCAACTAGAAAGCAACATAATTCATGCGGCGACTGATTAATAAGCGAGAGGTTAATAAGCCTTTTTATAATGCTTTGCTTTAAAATATTTGCATAAATGTTTTTGTGCTACAATAAATGCCCAAGTGTAAACTTATTAACCAGTACACCGCATGCCGAATTAGGTGTTTTAGTTTCAACAAATAAAACTGTAATTTTCTTCGATCTCTTATGGATTCATTGCCTCATGTCCTGAACTGAATAATGGATCAAGGTACTGAATTTGAAATAACATTGGTTGTTACTCTGATTAAGCTGGCAAAAAACGACAATAGCCAAGGAGCACATTGTCAGACCATTTTGCTAATCAGGTATTGCAAACTTCATACTCGCTGTATATATTTATTACAAAAAAAAACAAAAAATCAAAACCCAGTTGCTACTTTATTGTCGGTAAGAAGTGCAACAGAAGGTGTAACAAACACATACTGTGCAACTATTAAAAAGTGCAAGGCTAGCGCCATAAGTATTTCAATGCAAGACAAGTATGCTTCAAAGTGGCCTAAGTGTCTTTTCTTTTCACTTCTTTTGTAAGACTGGTTTAAGCGTTCTTTGCGTTGCCCACTTTGAAGTCTTCGATGCACTTTTAATATTTGGTTACAGCACAGTCGGTTGAATATTTCGAGGCTGGTCGGTCATTTGGACAGTGTACATTGAGCAAAAAGCCACTGGCTGAAGATACCAATAACTCACACTTTTCAGATTTTTCGCTTGCTGACACATCGCAACGCGAGACCACGGCCGACACCTCGCTTTACATAATATATGGAGAAGTACATAGGAGCACTCAAAAAGCGTAGAATATGCGGAAAGGATAATGTAAAGTCGGTTAAATGCGCTAGATCGTGTCTGCAACAATATACATATGAAAAGGTATGGTCTCTATTAGCTCAGCCCTATTCTGTAAACTTACAACAAATCCATATGGCAGTTGCTGTTGTATTAATATATTTCGTTAATGGCTGTGCCGCTTGTTAAAATTGTCTTGCAATGAAAAAAGACATCAATCATACTTACAAGAGTCTACAAGCTGTGTTTCAAATTGTCTTAAGCTTTTTGGTTCTATAAATTAATTTCCACTGATATTAAGTTGCTGAACTGAAAAACAGTTCAAACACGTTTACTCTCTTAATACTTTTATGTATGTAGTGTGAAATTCAAAACAATAATAACCTCTTTGAGCCGTCGTTAACTAGCTGAAAGCTATCACAGAAACATCTAAAATCACCTAAAGCATTAATAAACGCTATTTCAACATCACCATTCTTTCTACTTATAATTATAAATTGACTTCAATTTTAAAAGTCAACTACATATTTTCGTACGCGGTTGTTAAAAGTTTCAAAAAATACACCAACTAATAATCGGATAATCCGAAAGTTTTCTAATGAAATTCCCACGATATCGTTTTCACGATCTAGTTTAGTGTGAATCCTTAAGTCATAAATTAAGAATATCAACTTTGGACAACACCCAGCGGTAGGGTGTTCATATAGTATATCTGACTGCAGCAATAATATTCAAAATATATGCAAAGTCCACAATATTAGCTTAGTGGCATCTAATTGTCATCTTTCTTCACTGAATCATTGGCGCTATGAGCATTATGATGGCAGCTTCATGTCAAAAATAGTAATGTTGTGAATAAAGAAACAGCATTGACCTTATGTCCAAATAAATCGTTCCTCATTTTTCTTTAGACCTCAACATACACTATCGCTGAGTGAACTATGATGCTAATTAAGCTATTCATTGAAATTTTGATCTTTGATTTTGATTTTGAGCACCGATTGGATGAATAGTAAACGCTTCGCTGCACTGTTGTCATAAATTAGAGCTTATAGGTAATCACTTTGAAATTTCACACTTGGCGGCATTTAGTTTTGAGAATAAATAGTCATAGACAATGAAAAGAGCTTTTTACAAATAACATTGATATGTAAAATGAACTAAAATGTTGTTGAAGTAAAACGCACAGACTGGAGATTAATACGTTAGATATACGGAGGCATTCAGTCAGTTTTTTTATATTGTTTTTTATTATAGGCAGATTGCACGCATTTTTTATTAACAAATTAAATTTTTTAAGCAATGAAATAAAGATAAATTATAATTTTCTTATTTTACTGAATATTTAATTTACGCGTGAACCGGTACCTTGGAATTATTATGAATAAGCAAATTTTATGACTCAATTAACATTACAGTCAACTTATTGAAATCAAGGTATCGCCCACTTTCCTAAAGTTTTAAGCCATATGCTTTTTTTGCAAGCATCGCTTAGGAAAATTTTCATTGAATTCACCGACGAAAATATTATATCTAATTTTAAATTATCCAAAATCCATCTTAGTTGAAGCCTTTACAGAGGTCCCTGTAACACTGTCTTGAGCAGAAAAATATTATTTACGGTCAAATAATTTCATCTTAACGCTTAGACTTGCGAAAAATGACTATAAACAAAATTGATTCGTTTAGTTGGAGGAAAAACTTTGCTTAAGCCATGAACATTTACGACAATAATGATATTTTTATAATTATAATATAATTATTATAATTCTTAATTTCATACTAAAATATATTCTACAGAGACATATGTGTGTGTCAAAGAAAGCAACGTGGTTATGTGCTAAAACTAATGAATGTTGAAATAAAAAACAAAATTTTTCTGTAATCACAGAAAACTGCAAAACTCTTTATCATACCTTCTCCATACTATGCGTTTGCAATCACATGCATTGCTTATTGATCGGAAATCATCCCTAAAACCAACATAGTTTCGAACTACCATAAATTCCGAACACAGTAAAAAGCGAAAAACATATATGTTGAAATTTATTTATTATCTCGAATTAATCAAACTGTGTAATTGCTGCCTCGGTTTCGATTTTAATTTTTTGTTGTTACTTTCACTCTCTTTAAATATGAGTAATGTGAGAATTATTGCTGAAATGAAAACTATTTTTAACCGCACATTTATCCGGAATCGTGGTGAATACTACAATAGTCGCATTTATTTATTGGGCTGTAAGTATTCGGGGTTTTGGTCATTTAATGCAACGGATATTATGTGCCTTACGGCCCTTTAGCTTGCGCAGATTTGGATCGCATGACGTGCCTGCTGCTTGATTTGCAAGTTAATGCTCACACGCCATTCTCAAAATATTATTCGTTTCATACATCGCTGCACATGCCAATAGAAAATATTACAAGTAACTGCCCAATATTCGTTATATGTTTTCTCCCATCGAAATTTTAGTTTTACTTTGCCATATATGCATATTTGTACACACATGTATTTACGATTCGTTTATATATTGTAACGAAAAATTTATAATTAAATTTGAACATTTAAACCCTCACGTGGAAATGTTTTTAGGTACTCGTTCCCCTCAAGGTAATCCCCGTCAGCCACAATGCACCTGTTTCAACGTTATTTTCAATCCTCGATACAATTGCTAAACTTAATTTCCCGATTTAATGACTTCACTTGAATAAAAACGCTTTACCCGGAGCTATCATTATAGTTTGCTGCATAGCCAGAAACCACACGGAGCTAAACCAGGTGGATACCGTAATTGAGACACGATATTGCTTGGAAATTTGGCGGATAGCTCACGAAGAATCAATGCAGTATGCCACGGTGAGATATCGTGGTGCTAAAACTAAGGGTTATCGGCCATAATTCCCGCCTACTTTGCAAATAGCTTCACGCAAAAGATGCACAATACTCAAATAGTATTCTTTGTTGACAATTTGGATGGCCTTGATTTTTGACCTACTTTGACGTGGCTTTTTCGGCTACGGCTCACCTTTGTCACGACACTCGACCAATTGATCATCAGTTTCCGAGTCGTAAGCGTAGATCTAAGACTCGCCGCTTGTAATTATACGTTGCATGACATTACGGTAGTATGAAAGCAGACGTCACAAACCTTAACGCGATTCTGTTTTTCGAAAAATTTAGCGATTTTGGGACCAATCGTGCTTTCACTTTTCTTATGCCCAAATGATATTTCAAAATGTTTTCCACTGACACTTCCGATATTCCAACGATATCAGTAAGATCTTCGACTGTTATTTGTCGATGCTCAAACACCAATTCCTTTATTTTATAAACATACGTTTAATGATACTAACATATACAGCAAGATATGACATATTACATAAGATGAGTAATGAAACAGGATTGCGTGAAAAATACCTAGCAGAAGTCGGCAAAGGCAGTAGTGTTTACAAGCTGCTAACCCGATCTAATATGACAAACGCATACATAAATACGTGCAAGTAATTCTGATAGGTAACTGCACAAGACAAGCGGCCGAACACTGTGTTGCAGCAAATGAGCAAGTAGTCAATGAACGAGTTGAGCGGTATGGATAATAACACTCACATATACTCATAAAAATATTGCATAACAATGTCGCAACCGCTGAAAGCACAGACAAAAACAAATTGCACTAGCGTATTGAAAAAAAGATAAAATTTAAAAAATTCAAGTTAAAGAGCTTGAACAATGAAAATAAAAAACGCTGAGTTGAGTACAATAAAAAAAAAAATTAAAAAAGTTCAATTAACTAAAGTTGTTGCTGTAGATACCACGAAAAGGAGGAAAATGAAATTTCGAACACTTTTGTAATTGTTGTTGTTATAATTTCATGTATGCGGCGGAAGGCATTGACATTGGATTGCATCAATCGGTGGGAGAAACATATAAATGCACAAAGTCTTGCAGCTATTTATGTATGTATGTGAATATGCATATATGTACTGCAAGCCTTCAAGCTCCATTGCCTGACTGTGAAGAATTCCAAGTAGCAATTACCTATTTGATGAACAACAAAGGGGAGGGGGCCGATGGATTGCCGACCGAACTATTCAAATATGACGACAAAGAAGTACTATGTATCATGTGTTTGAGATACGTGTCGTTTTGTGAGCTGCTAAAAGTGAGTTTTTCTTTTCTTTCGATGTCGAAATTTGTTGAGCAAAGAACTTGCATTAAATTTTGTTTACGGAATCAATTTGCTGCTGCCTATATGTTGAGTATGGTGCAGAAAGCCTTTGCTGATGAGACTATGTCTAAAAAAAATGTTTGCAAGTGGTATAGTGAGTTCCAAGCCGGCCGTGAACGTGACGAAGACGAAGAGCATCCAGGGCGAACATCAACCTCAACCGACGAAGCTCACGTTCAACAAATCAAAGATTTCGTGTTGAAAAACCGTCGATTAACAATTAGAGACCTTGCTGATGAAGTTGGCATATCGAACGGCTCAGCCAATACCAAATTTTGAAGGACGTTTTGGGCCTCAAGCGCATCAAATCTCGACTGGTACCGAAAACATTGAATTTTTTGGAAAAAAGGCGTCGCGTTGAAGTGTGTGAAACGATGCTTTCCGACTACCAGAGTGTCATGAAACGCATTATAACTGGCGATGAGGCTTGAATCAATGCTTACGACCACGAAACGACCGATCAATCAAGCGAATATCGTGCCAAAAGAGAGACCACACCAAAAAAATCGCGCCAAAGTCGCTCAAAAATCAGGGTCATGTTGACTGTTTTCTTCGATTATCGTGGTGTTGTGCATTATGAATTCCTTCCAACCGATCAAACAGTCAACAAGGAATATTATTTGAATGTTATGCGTCGTTTGCGTAACGCTATCCGCCTAAAAAGGCCGGAATTGTGGAATGACAATTCATGGTTTTTACAACACGATAATGCACCATCCCATACTGCCCGCGTAATTCGTGATCATTTCGCCAAAAACTCAACCCATATCGTTYCGCAACCACCGTATTCACCTGATCTGGCGCCGTGCGACTTCTGGCTGTTCACCAARCTCAAAAGACYGCTCCGGGGACACCGTTTTTATACGATAGAAGAGATTCAAACCGCAACGAAGACGGAGCTGAAGGCCATCCCGGAAAGTGATTACAACCAGTATTTCGAAGATTGGAAAATTCGTTGGCATAAGTGCATTGCATCAGTAGGGGATTACTTTGAAGAAGATGAAACTGATTTGGAAGAATAAATACAGAATTACAAAATAACTACAATGTCACCTTATTTTTTGGGCACTATTATCTTATTTGTATAATATGGTGCAAGGTGAAGGGCTCAATCCACAAAATGTGAGACTCCACAATCTCCGCCAACATCCTCAGTAATCATATAAGGTCCCACTGAGCATACTGTGTGAATAATTAAATTAATTAAGCCAATGCCAACAAACTAATTAAACCTTATTAGTTTGGTTTCAGACTTGGAAAACCAACAACAGACCAAATATTCACCATGAGCCAAAACTTGGAAACGGCCCGTGAATGAAGTTGGTATCCCCGCAAAACTTATATGGTTGGGTAAAATGACGTAGAGCAATACCAAAAGCTTTGTCATTGAAAGGCACTTCCGAAACCGTTCGATACCAAATGATGTTTCAGACAAGGCGACCCCCTATTGTGCGGCTTTTCCAATTTACTCCTGCTGAAATTAATTCGAGATGCAGAGTAGTGTGCAGCTGCTGACGTACGATTCCACAAGGCCCAATCGATGTTTTAATAGTGTCAGTAAAGTAAGCTTTTACAGTACTTCACAAAAAGGTTCACAACAAATATTTTAAGAGTGTAATTTGAAGATGTAAACAAAAGCGGTGCGATCCCTAAATACATTTTCGGTTTACAAGTTTAAGCTTATCATTAAGCATAAACAGCAAAACGAATGGAGTGTAAACAATTATTATGTTTGACTTCCAACTTCATATGTACATAAGTTGTTGCATTTTAATTGCTAACTGTAGTTGTAATTTTTATTATAACACATTAATGGTGATATTGTAATACCCATCAAAATGCTTCACGTGACCTTTTTTGTTTATGAAAGCATTTACATGCACTTACAGGTAGCTAATGACGAATCAAAGTGGTGTCTTTTACTGGTTTGCAGTGTCTTTGAAGCTCTTGAGGCCTTTTCTAAAGATGCAACAGAAGAAAACACTAACAACGGCAACAGTCGCTGAAAATGAAATGTGTTGGAGGAATAATGAAATTATGTTATTAAGTATGTATGTCATGCAGTCATGGTGCAACACACTTGACCCTCTTTACTTTATCCTCTCCGTATTCTACATTCGCAGCGGGCAACAATTTATGCTTTTGAGTTGAGTATTCCCCGGAGTCGAGATATTTGACTTAAGTAGGCGCAAAGTAAAAGAAATTTTAATATTATGAGTTGTTGTGAAGATTGCATTAATTGTGTTCAATATCTATTTTACAAATGCCAAGTCACCTTCAAAATATCTATGCATATATTTTGGAAACAATATTATTTTAAATATTGTGGAGTGATTGTGAAGATATCCGTTGACTTAAAAGGGCTAAGAAAATATGAGGTCCATTATAATTGAATGGTGATTTCAAAACATATTCTCCGACCTTTGTAGTATTCTTATAATTCTCTTTCGAGTAGCAAACACAAATTAGCAAAACAAAACATTAGACCTTACTTATTACAACTTCCCCTCACACATTAATTATTTCGTTTGTTGTCTTTTATGCTCTGCACTTTTCTATTCCCTGGATATGATTACAAGAGCAGTGGAACTTAAGCTGCCTGGAGACCCGAGCACACATATGCCAACCCTTGATGGTGCCGAATGGTTGAAGGAAATCGAAAGCCTAAAATGTGAGGACGACTCCAAGTTACAATGGGTGCAGAAAACGGTTGTTAAGCTTCAAGTCAGTGGGAAGGAGCTATCCTGCAGATAGTGGATCGGAGCTGCATCCCGACCATTCCAAAAGCGAAGATACTCATAGTTCGCATGGTAAAACTAGGTGATGCACTACGAGTCCTCAAAAGTTGTTGTAAGTCACATACTCCGGCGAGAAGGATGGCAGCCAAAACTATATTCTCTACATAAACAAGTCGATCAAGGACATTTTTTATCTAGAACTCGACTGAAATATCAAGGAGCTTCGCAGTTTCAATAGCTGGATAAGGTGTCAGCATTATATTTTGCAAAATTCTGTAACGTTCCGAACGAAATAAATATTGATCTTTCCCCAATGTAAGACTTAATGAAATAATGAAACGAGGAAAATATAGACAAATATCAAACAACACTCTTTACGCCGAAAATATTTTTATACTCTCGCAACAAAATTGCTAAAGAGAGTATTATAGTTTTGTTCACATAACGGTTGTTTGTAAGTCCTAAAACTAAAAGAGTCAGATATAGGGTTATATATACCAAAGTGATCA
>NW_017534619.1:47625-51279 GCF_001853355.1 Bactrocera latifrons
AAATTGAAAATGGGCGTGGCGTCGCCCACTTATGGACCAAAAACCATATCTCAGGAAGTACTCAACCGATTTCAATGAAATTCGGTATATAATACTTTCTTAACACCCCGATGATACGTACAAAAAATGGGTGAAATCGGTTCACAACCACGCCTTCTTCCATTGTAACACTATTTTGAATTCCATCTGATGCCTTCTCTATATAATATATACATTAGGAACCAATGATGATAGCGGAATAAAACTTTACACAAATACGGTATTTGAGCTGAGGTATCCCTTGTGGAAAAATTGTCGTGATCAGACTATAATTTTTCAAAGTCGCTGATATCGAACACGAAGAACTCAATGCATAATCTAACCTAACCTAATCTAATTAATTTTACAGCAAAATAAAAAAATATGTAAATGACGGATATTGAAATCTCGATTATCACTTTATCATGCGGGAGTATAAAATGGTCGGTGACACCCTTCCTTACTTTTTATTAAGTACAGTTGTGGTTATCGGTAAAAATGCAAAAAATTTTATTAAAAAATGTTTACTATCTCTAGCTTATTCATCAAACCGTTGGGTTTTCGAAGGCTCATTATACAAAAAAAATGTCTTGACCAACTTAATACACGTTAAAATCTGAATGGATGTTTACGAGAGCGTTTCACCATAAGCCGCAAGCGTTTAGCAGAGTCTACGCTGCAGCGACACAGCAGTCAGAGGTTTGCTAGCATATATGATACAGTTAGAATTTTTAAAAAATCGATCGGAATTTCATATCGTTCAGGTGAAAATTACAAGTTACACGCAATTTGGAAAAGGCGTTCCAGAGTGCTTGGAAGTACAAGGCCAAACTTTAAACGCGTTTTTCTCAAAATGGTGTTTTAAAGTCGGTGGCCAACATAACTCGAAAACGGCTGATTTTTTCATACACAATTAAAAGCTTATTTCTCCAATTAATTATTAGATTTCTCATAACTTAAACAATATTTATAATTTTTTTTTTTTTTTTAATTTAGGAGTATTCAGTTCAGAGATATAGTGGTCACAGCAAAATGTCTTTTTTGAGAAGGGAGATCAGCTATAGTTCTTTTCCAAATGACCATTTTTACTAATTCTCAGTCTTAAAATACAGTTAAAAGATGCCATATGTGGGAAAAAACTTGTGGATTCATAAATTTAAAAGTTTTCTCGAAAAATTTGAGGAGTATTCGCTTTTTTCGGCTTTCTAACTTTATATAACTCCTTAAAAAACAAATGTTGCAAATACTTGGAAAAATGTTGCCTAAGCAAATAGGCAAGGTAGCAAAGCCAACCCAATTGTAGCGCGAGATTTCTTATTGTATTAGCGTTAGTGAGCATCGACCAGGGGTTAGTAAAGAAGAGTAAGTGAGGAAAAAATAACAAGTGTTTAACGGCGATAAGCAACTGCAGCCCATGGTTTGACTGCCCTTGCAAAGCAAAAACAAAAAAAAAATTCATTTGACGCACTCACACAGGCTCACCAGCGAAGACTAATCACTCTCGGTCGAGTAAATATTTTTTGCATTATTAATTTATTCTTCATTTTTCGCTCTAATAAATTTGTTTTCATAAAAAGGATTCCTTCAAAAGCTATACAAAGCTATATACGAGTACATCGAGTGTACTATATACGTATAGTACACCATGTCATATGATCATGCTGTATTGATAGTAGTTATTTACATGGTAAATCATTTGTATGTATGAATGCTCAACAGAAGCTTCCGAGTTCGTTCCATTCAATTCCGGACCCCTTTAATGTACACAAAATAATGAGTTTTATACTCCAAAAAAGTTTACTTTGCGCAGCTTGAAACATTTCACGCTCGTTTAGTTCTGGAAAACTGCGAAAGAATAATGTGCTACTTATGAGTGCTTTTTGCGAACACGAACATAAAGGAACCAGCCAGCTTCAAATTAATTGCATAAATGGGTTTACTTACTTTTAAATTTTTTGAAAACAAATTAAATGCATTTAATATTATCAGCTTCAGTTCAATTTCCATCGCGTTCTCTGCCCTCCCTGGCATTTGTCATTTGCAGACAATCCGATCATTGTGCTGTATTATCAGTCACTTCCAAAATCTCCATTGTTGCCGAAAGCTAAGGAGAATGATGTCAATGAGTTATTTTGATTTTTGTTTATAAGCACTGATGCACCCTTACGTATCAACTTTATTTGAGTTTTGGTATATCTGGTGGACCAGCAAACGATATTCAGAACTTTCTACCGCTGCCATTGAAATTTTTAGAAAATTTGTCGAGTTTAGACGCAACATCGTTTAAACTGTCATACTGGTAGTGATTGATCATGAACATCACATTGTCATATTATGTACTTTCTTCGTACTTGTAGTGGTTTGTAATTCTATCCAAATACCAAGTAACATTCTTTTTATAGAAATTATACAACTGGATGTAAGTTGTCAGCTTCTAATCTCTCATGAAGAGATTCAGTGGTATAAAAATGGTTTCAAGTCAAATTCACTTTATTTTTATCAGAATAAAATTCTCCCTCCCCTCCCAATTTGATAATAGGACAGCGAACGAGAACAAACTTTTGCGATTACCTGATAAGGTAAATGTGGAGGAATAATTATTGAAGATAATTATTTCGAAGACAATACCTATTAAAAACAAGTAAGAAAGGGCTAAGTTCGGGTGCAACCCAAAATTTTATACTCTTGCAAATTGCAAGAATCAAAACCAGAGAAATACTTCAAAGTGTAAAACCAATCATATAGAGCAAAGTCAGCCGGATGTTCGAAACATACACATATAAGATTAAATTTATTCTGAATTTCAGTTATATACATCACACATTGACCGACATTTTCGATCAAAAGGTAACTGTAAGTACTGGGGTCCAAAGGTTCGATACCTATGGGCTTGAACAATTTTTGTGTGATTTAAACAATTTTTGATAATAAGGTGACACACACTAAAGACATTGTTTGTGCAAAGCTTCATTCTGTTATATTAATTTCTTCATGATTTGTGTACTGCAAAATGCCACGTACTGAATTTTGTCGACATCGGCTATTCGGTTCCCGAGATATGGGACTTCATCAAAGGTGCCACGCCCATAGTTCAATTTTTACAACGGCTCCCATAAAGTTTTCTCGTACTATCTCGGTGGTAAAATTTTATGTTTCTGGCTTAAGTGGTTTAGGGTATATGTACATTAAACTTGTTAGAGGGCGTGGGCACACCCACTATTTACAAAAATTTTGCCAACAGGTACCCTATGCTACTGCGATCCTTTGTACCAAATTACGGCTTTATATCTTTAAAAATAGGCTGTCAAAAAAGTTTTGCGGTATTTTCGCTGGTTGGCGCTGAGAACGCGTAGTTCTAGTTTTTTTCGTCGCATCGGGTCATGCTATACCTTTTTGGAAAGCTCATTTCACGCGCTAACACGTGTTTGATTGATTGTCGTTTTATTTAAGTCGTTCGTGAGTTATAGTGTCGCAAACATGGAGCAAAATAAAGGGAAAATACGGCATATTTTACAGTACTACTACGATAAAGGCAAAAATGCAGCTCAAGCCGCCAATTAAATTTGTGCAGTTTATGGACCCAATACAGTTTCCATTTCCATCGCACAACGATGGTTTCAACGTTTTCGTTCTGGT
>NW_017534619.1:51305-101074 GCF_001853355.1 Bactrocera latifrons
AAAATTGCGATAAAATTGCTGAATTGGTCGAAAGAGACCGGCATAGTAGCAGCCGTAGCATCGGTCAAGAGCTGGGCATGAGTCATCAAAAAAAAAAAAAAATTGTATGAACAATTGAAAATTCAATAAAAATACCGCAAGAAATACCGCAACATTTTTTGACAACATTTTATAAACATATCATTAAATAAAAGGTTTGGAAAAAAGTTATAAGAAGAGTCAAGCCAAGAAATGGCAACTAGCTGACTTTGGTCATTTTTTGTCTGTTCAGTATCATCTGATATGTATGGTGACATTGAAATCAGAATGAAAAAGGCCTCTGGTGGCATTTATGTTATAATCGCGCTTAAAGCTAATTAACGACTGTTTAAGGTGGTCACTCTTTGTGGGGCACATTATTTCAAATGATTAAGTAATCGAACTATATACCCAATAGCATGCGTGTGTCTATTAATACATACATACAAGAAGCGCACAAAAATTATTTTATGGCTCAGTTTGAAAACTATGTTTGTAGAAGAGCAATTAATGCCTACATCTATGGAAAACTATTTATAAATAAAGACAAAAACTAATAAAAACAGAGTGAAACACAATTTTTAGACTGTTTTAGGTAGGCTAATGCCGGTTGCGAGACAACACCAACAAAAGCTTTATTTACCATAGAAACAAAAACAAAATTGGCAAACCATATCTGTATGAGTTGTTTTAAAAAGTAGTAAAGTTTGCCTGACATATAAATACATATATATGCATCTTTGTGTATATGTATGTCAGTCGGTCACGATGCATCGCATCTAACCTACTTTATATTTGCTATCCGGTTACTTTACGCTTTTTTCGATTATAAAAAAATGTTCGAAGTTGAGCTGCCCGAGTGGGCAGACAGTAGCCTCGCTTAAATGGAGCCAGAAAGTACTTTTATAAAAGAAGTCTTAAAAATATTAATAACTGTGAAAATTGGAATAATTTGCATTACTATCCTGATGCATTATGCATTGTAAAAGGATTGCCTAAAAGTTTGCCAGCCTCAGGATCCAACTTTCTGCATTGCGACTCATTGCTGAAATTGTCTTCATGCGAAAGCCAATTATCGACGGTGATGCTTTTTGGTGACAGAAAATACTCCTAAAATATTTTTTAGCAATTCTGCGGGGTGACAGTCCTTGGCTGGATAAAAATTCGAGTCCCTTCTTTTGGGAACGAATTTACTGGAGTCGATGTCGATATTTAGCAGTGGTCTATTGACTAAAACAAACTAAGCGCTAAGCCTATTTCTTAAGAAAGTTCATATTATTAATCATATCGTTGATTTTTTTCAATTGGTCGTCTGCATTCCGCCTCCACCTTTCTAGATCAAAACCCCGATTGTGACTTCATGTTGCCTTTGGAGCATTAAATTAGAGATTTGATCATTAGGCTGATCATGTTTATTGGTCTGCAGTTAGGAAGTTGTAAATAAATAATTAATTTTATTTATTTTTGCACAGTGACCTCTAAAAGACAACACACGTCAGTCAACACGTTGGGCTTACCGATGTTCCTCACACCTCATCACCACATATATGTGTATGAAAATATTTTGTAAAAGCAATAAAAATAAGGATGTAATGTTGGTGTAATTTTTAAGTAACTGAGGAAATTTTTTATCTGTGGTGGTTATTAATTTATAAGTTATAAAAAAGCAACAAAGAAGGCAACATTGTTGCACGAACATACTTGCTATCTTTGGTAAAAAAAATCATTGCATATTTTATTGTAATTTATGTCCGCATTACATATGTAGATACGCATATATTTTTCCTGTTATTTTAATTTTTTTTATTTTTAGAGGGTTTTAGCTTTCCAACAAAGCTGGAGGTCTCAGTGCATTTGTATATTATGACATCGATTGATGCAATTCAAAATCATTGGCATTTACATAAGAATAAAATAATATCACCAACAGCTACAACGATGTGCGCTAGTTCATTTTCGCTGGTTATTAATATTTCTCAGCGACAATTTCATTTAACCGTAGGTCTTTTTTACAAATATTTGCAATAAAATTGGCTGTTTTCAACCGATTTAATAGCATTGTGTTTACTTTTCTTACTTTTTAGGTTATTTGTGGGTGGAATTTATTGTGTTTGATTTCTCAAAGAATGCGAGATTATTATGCAAATATTTTTAAAAAATATGTATGCTATTTTATTGACTGGTTGCCGGCATCGCAGTTTCACATTTTTCAGCTTATGCAAGGCGTTATATTTTCATGACACATGCATGCGTAAGAGTTGACTGACTACTTGTCAGTGTTTATCATGCAAGCTGTCTTTGCGCCGTATGTCGGTTAATTGCCGCTCAATCCCGTATAACTGCTCTTCTTATGAAATATGAGCTCTCCTGCTATAAATGTATGTTAGCATCACAAACCCGTTATTAACGATTATGGTACGGAAGCCCTCTAAATAGCGCTGTTTCCTATTTGATTTTATTGCTTCATTATTATAGTATATATATATATATTTTTTTTAATTAAAACTTGGTGTGAACTTTATGAAAATTCTTCATAAAAAATCCGTAAATTAATTTGTTTTAAAATAGAAATAAAAGTATAATGTACTTTGTAAGTAAGATAAATGATGTGTTTACTCACTAGTTCAAGCTCAGTTCACATTCAATGTTGCATGCTTTGGCTCCATGGTCCTAAAGACTTATAAAACGAACTTCCTAGGATTTGTAAAATGATACCTCTTCCAAGACCCCAGATGCTTACTGCGTGGACTTGCCTAAACCTTTCCCTGGTGAATTGCAGTTGACATTTTCTGCCGTCATCTCGATCTGTCAGCCCCTGCTGAGGGCGTGGGTCGTCACACAACAGTGGACAGTTAGTATTCGGATCACGTTCCCACAGTTCCTTCTATCAAGTGCCAATAGGTACTTTCAATCTACCGTTTTGCACATGTCTATTGCAGATTTTCACCCAGGTAGTTCGTTCCATGGGGTTTTGACTTTCCTTACCAATATTCAGCCGAGATCGTCGATTAAACAATTCTTGGGTTTCCCAATGTTGATCATATTCTCGAGTGTTAGCTGTACACCATTCATGGCAATCTCGTCCATCTCTATTTCCACTGCTCTCCTGCTTCTCAAGACACTTCTAGCGGATATGCGGTACGAGGGTACTTGATTGTTGCTTGGCTGTCTAAGTATCAACATCACTGTTGATGTTTTGGCTTTTCTGAGTTTTTGTTATATTTTCATTTGACTTTGAGCATTTTTTAAAAACTCTTCTTGACTACTTCGCAGGTATATATTATTATTGAGCAGCAATAATAATAATCTGTGTATAAACTAGTCTGCTTTTAAGATAACACTTTTGATTTACGCAAGTACTTTAATGCCCATGAAGTGGCCCTTTTGTCGAAACCACCGATAACAGATCACTAATCATAAAGGTGTCAAACAAACTTGATATCAATATTTAACTTTTAGATAAAAAGCTATTGCATTTAAAAATTATTCAAAATTAACACGAACTATTGTTTAAGGCAGAGGCACGATCTGCAAGGCAGTAGGCACTTTCTCTTGATTTCTTAACTTTCGTATTGAAAACGGGTATACTTTGTGTGTTATGGGGCGATAACTGTTTGTCAAATTCAACAGCTATGGCATAACCTCAAATACTATTTAGAAGATCAGCAAGTATTTTCACAGTCACGCAGCAGCTTAAGGTTTGAAAAACCTATAAAAAGCAGATTTGCTTTACAAAGCTTTTCGTTTTTGGTGAGCTATGGCCCAAAAAATATACAAATGGTGATTAGTTTATATCCAAAAAGATTTTTACTCCATAATTTCATAAAACGCAATTAAACATATTTCGCTCTAAAAACCGGAAAATAATTTTGTATTGTTGTTCTTACCAGAAACATGTTTATATAATCCAATTGGAAACATATTTGTAACCAAAAAAGGGTATAAATGCAGATAATGCTTTTATATCTTGACTTTTCTTTCTTTTTTATTTAAAATTCGAAAAATATTATTTGTTGTTCATGTTAAAGCTTGACACATAAGAACTAACTTTCATCGCTCTCTATCAACTTCCCGTTCATATATTTTGTTCGATAATTTCCATAAAAAAGGTTCAAAATATTTTCTTCAACCAATGTTGGATTCATCTATAATTATTGAAAATTATAGTTATATTTTTGCTAAGCAAATTTCAGAGCGTTTGATTTATTTATTTACTGGTTCAACGTATTTTACTGGTTGTTTATTATTGCCATTAGCTTAGTAAACAAATCATTAACTTTAGAAAATGCAGACTCATTATAGCGAATGGACGTCTTGGCCAAATGAGTAAACGTTGCAAACTGAGTGAGTATCACCGGGTGCATCGGTGTCTTTTATGAACACCACTTTATTTGTTTACTTTTTCTTTGGTTTCTTCATATGAAGTTTCGTTGCTTCAATCAAGGGGATGCGCAGTAGTTGCTAGAGAGCATAATAGTTTTGTTCATCACATAAAACTAAAATGGTCTACAACCACGCCTACTTCCCACATAATACAATTTTAAATTCTTACTTATAAACATAAATTGTTCTAAGCCAACGAAAATTATTCAAGCCCTAGGTACCAAATATTTGCGCCCCAGTATCTTTGGTTGAAAATATCAGTCAATGTAGGGAATACATAAAAGTATTTGAATTGTTAAGAAACCAGTTTTTCCTGACAATGGTACGTCTTTGGGTCAAAAATAGGTTGAATCATATCATTCCTCCCATATGCAGGGTTTGTCCGGAAAGTAATAGAACTGACTCGATTAAAAAAAAAATTATTAAACCAATCATTACAATCTTTTAAAAACTTCCAAAATAGGCTTCTTCTGCGTCGATGCAGCCTTGAGAGCTGAGGTGCATGCTGCTTGGATCCCCTCTATCGTCACAAAAAAAAAGGAGATTATCCCTTTGTCTCGAGAGCATAGGCAAAGATTCATGACTCGTCACCTGTGATTACCTTATTCAAAAATTGGGCATAACTTTCACACATGTTCAAATTTTCTGACAATGCACTGACTTAGTACAACTATTTATTCTGATATTTGGTATTGGTTCCGGTCTTATTGCGGAATACATAATACTATTACAGCAAATACAAGAGATGAGAATGAGGTTTTCTCAACAATACTAATAATAATAATCTTTGAATATCTTTCAGTATCTTCTTCAACTCGAATTCTAAATTCGAAGATAGGTACGCCAACTCTGACAAGGAAAATTTTATTACAGGTGTTATAAGCTGATATGAATGTAGGCAAGCTTTATAGCTACATCAGAAACTCAGTAAATACTCATGGATATCATAACATATTGCATACATGTATATATGATCCATTTAACTTTAGTTCTAGACTACCAGCAAACAAATACATCAAAATATTGTTTAAAAATGTGGGAGTACAGGAGTTGAAAAATTCCGAAGGAATGCACTCTGTCAACAACTATGAATATAAAAAATATCCTCGGTCGTTATAGTGGCTATATAGTGTATATTTAACAAATACATATGAAGATATTAACTAAAGGCGACGAAATATTTCGAAGGCAACAAAACCAAAACCAATTGAATAGCAATTTTTTTTATAAAATTGGCTTGTTAAAGCCAGTTCAGAAGAGTTCGGATAGGACAAGCAAATGTTTGCAAAAGCGATATCAATACAACACGAAGTAAAAACGTAAATGAAAATGTCACAAAGGTCGTTGGCAGCAACAATACACCATTGAACACAACCCGCCACCCAACCAACAACCATAACTACAAGCAATAAACCTGCTACTTTTCGCTTTCAACGATTTGCCACATTCAACTTTTTAAGTCGGTGTTGTGTGCGCCACTTGAAAATGCAGCTGAAGATGGCTTACTTGTACAGGCGTCATTTGTAATTATGTGCCGGTTTTATGTACACAAATATATGCAAGTATAAACATAAATATCTGTAAGCGGGTATGATATATGGCTAGTGTTATTTCTTTCGAAAAAAGTACCAGTGTTAGCAGGAATAAATTAAATAATTTACCGCCATAATGACATTTACGCACCTTGCTTGCATTATTAATTAATTAACAGCTATTTTTCTGTTTATACATACTATATGTAAGTCTACATATGCACAATTGATTGGTGTCAAGACGACTAAAACTAATATATATATACAAAAGTCTTGATGGGATTTTGGGATGTCAATATGGGCGAGGATTTTTCAATTCTGACAATATTTAACTCAATATTAAGCCTTTATATAAATGTATAAATACATGCTATAAACATAGTATCAATGAATTGAATAAACTAATCAGAACTTATATAAGCGCTATCCTTTAAAGGACTTATAAGCTCTCGCAGTACGTTCTATAACTTAAACATTAAGTGTTCATACAACAATCGAGTTTCTCTTACAATCTTCATAAAAAGAAAAGCTAAAAATATACACACCCCGCAGTAATCAGATCCACATTATGTACTATAGCACAACGAAAATTAGTAACCGAAGTGGTCTAAACATATGAAAAAAATAAAGTAACATTGTGACATCATAGAAGAAGCTCACTTTTGGTCCTCTACTGCATACACTATACTACAATAAAATAATAGTTTTTACTGTCAATAATATTATATATATAAACGAAGGTTGTTGTTGGTTACACCGTTTATAACTAAAGAACGGCTGAACCGATTTGACTGAAAATTGGTGGAGAGGTAGCTTAGAACCTCTTATTTCTTTATGTTATAATGGCATTTTCTCAAAATTCATATTTTTAGGAATCATTTGAATATATGCGTACAAAGCAGATTCTTCCTCAAAAATAAAACAATTGCTAAGTATTTGGAATACTAGAAAAGGACTGCAACCAAATATGCAGTGAATAATCTATTGGCTCAGTAATCAGTCGTTAAGTATGTATTACAACACATGCATCCCAAAAGACTGATGTCATACCTTTCGAGCCGACTTTTTCGTCTTTCCACTCCTGAGAAACGGTTCATAAATGCGCAGTCCACAAGAATGACTGTCGATTGGACTCCAGTGTAAAATAATGGAGCTCTGTTTCTATCACCGATGCAAAAATCGGCTTTATTCCTATGAGAGAGCACTCAAACACTTCTCAGAATCAGTTATTCGTTGTTTTTGTTGGATTGTGAACTTACGAGTCACCCACTTTGCACAGAGCTTTCGCCTCTTCAGAGCATCAATTTCCTCGGTGCTGATTTCGCCTGTTTCCAGCTGAGCAAATATCTTTTTAACGGTGGATTTCTTTGAGCCCAAATTGAACAGTATTTTTCCTAAAAAGTAATGCTTTATTAACACACGAAATGCCTTATGATTCATTTTTTTGCAAACTAACACAAGTTGCTTCACAAAAATGCTATATCTCATTAACTAATTATAATCCAACTAATAGAAATCATATAGATGGTAGTAGTAGTATTGTTTATGTATCAGCCACAGTGAAGTGTGGACGGGTCGTCTAGTCTTATTATAAAAGATGAATTAATGTAGTTTCATTATTCGACGAGAGGCAAACATCTTTTCCACTCTTTAATTTCATGGAAGCTGCAACTCATATCAAGATTACAAGGCAACATATGCAAAATATTTTACTCATATTTCATATGCATCCAAAAAAACTAAAAAAGTATAAATCAATCCATAATTTATTAAACAAATACATTCATTCTATTGTATCTGCAAATATTTCCATCACTCAAATGTTACGGAAAATATGGCGTGAGGCATAAAGCTTAAATGAAATTAGCTTGGACCCGCAAAGGCCAAAGATATAATGTTGTTGCGTTTGCTTCATAAAATTAACGTAAATCCATTTGAAGTCTGTTGATCTTCGTTTCAAGGTAGTGCYSTGGTCTTCTTCYAAAMRGTTCGTTTCTTAAGTCTTGTKTGTTGCAGGAAGATGMAACATGTGCAAAAGCATAAATCARCCATAATGTACTTACGTAAATTTGAGCTTGAACTTATGAAAAACTGAATAATTTATTTTGTTTACTTGAAGCATATGTCACAATCAGGAAATTTTTTTTTTCATTCAATGAAGAAGAAAATAAATTAATCTGAAAAATTTTCAAGACTTTTAAATTTTCAAGATTTATTTTACACTTACTTAGAAATGTAGATAGAATTAAGCGTTTCTACGGTAAACACCCAGCTACTCAATGGACGTATATGTTTGCATAAGGAGAAAAATTAAACACATCSGYAATGCACATAAGCGGCAGAAGATGCAACGAAGACAGTAATGTTGACAAGCGGGCAGGCAGATGCTCATTCGCATACATATGTATATAAGTAATGAGGAGATGCACTGCCAACCAGCCATTCAACTATGCCACACACTAACAAAGTGTGAAACTGCGAAGTGKACAAACAGTCAATAACAAAACACGTCGGTACTTAGGCGCTCATGCTTTTACAGACAGACATATTCACAGATATTACATAATAAAATAATACCGCAGAAAGTGGAGAAGCGTCAACACCAATTTTCTCTTGCAAAAAAATTGAAAAGTAAATGAAATGAAGTGAAACCGGWTAATACTCCAACACTTSACCCTMCCAACAAAACACAATCAACTCAACGCAAACCAAAAAATTGATGAAAAGTGCAATTAAAACAAAAATATCATAAATTAGTGTAGAAGATGCTGCTCTCAGTTGAAAGTGACTTTGTGACTTTGCGCACAATAATGCAATTGTTGTTGTTATTATTTCATTTATGCGGCGGACACCATTGACACTGTGTTGCATCAATTGTTAGCACAAACATGCAACCCAACATAAACCCCATAATTCAGATGTACATATATATATATATGTATGTATGTATATGACAAAGTATATAGATTCGTCTGTTGATTTTATTTTTGGATTTGAGTGTGTATGGGAAAGGTAATGAAGCATGGTAGCTCCTTGAAGATGACAAACAATGGACTGCAAATAATAACTCTTGTGGAACAATCAAGACAAAGGAGAAAAAATCGACGAAGTAAAAACAAAAGCTATGTTTAATTACAACAAACAACGTCAATGTAAGCTACACTTAAGCTATACTACACTTCACTGGTCCAATTTCGTGACAAAGAATATAAAAGTATCTTTATTCAAATGTGGTCGGGCAGTTTGAATGACAGTGAGATTATAGCGATGTCTTGGATAATAATCTGTGCCAAATTTCTTGAATATACTTCGTCAAATTAAAAAAATGTTTACACATGCACTTGCCTCCGAWCGTTCAGATTGAATGGTAGCTATGCTATGATTGTCCGGTACCAGCATTTGCGATAAATGAAAAGAGCTGCGTGTGCAATAAGCGTAGATAGCTGGACTAACTCAGGGCCAGACGTTTCCTTTTGCGAATTGCAAATATCGTGGCAAAATTAATATACCTTTTCAGGGTATAATAATAAAATAATACGAGRCWTTTGCARTTTGTAGYCTTTGATRCTTTTTAATCRTTGAAAAATAAATAATAATAAGCCAGAAAGCAAACCAATTGATAATTCATTACGGCAAGTATATCATCCAGAGGTTATTAAAGCTTTTATTTGGTGATCATCTTCACTTGAAAATATTTCCAAAAAGTTTGTTATGTTACAACAATTATCCAAGTGTGAATTTGTTAACCGTTAAATCGTTTTKTAAWTGTGGTGTTTTCAATGCAGCAAGAAACGATGAAAATTCTTGTCAAAGGTATAAAGCCGCCAATTCTGGACAGATTGCCATACATTTCTTAACATCGCGGGTTCTTGTATAGGCGCCATACATACTATAGTTTCCACATTATTTTCGGACAACGGAGCTTTTACAAATAAGCGATTAAAAATTGCGAGATTTATCGCGCCATAAAGAGTTGAAACAAGCTTGTAATTAGTAAGAGTGTCGTAAGCGTTCTTTGAATTRACCACWTYGAAGACTTCAATGTGCATACCTTGGCTGCAAACACTCTTAGCGCTCTGTTGCAAAACAGTCGGTTTCATATTTCGAGGCTGGCGCGTCTTTTGAACAATGGACATGGAGCATAAAGCAACAGGGCGCAAATCGCAATATCTCATATTTTGGAGATTTTTTCGTTTACTTGCCCATCGTAACCCGAGACCACATCTTACACCTCGATCTGCTTCATGTACATACTTAAAAGGGGATGGCTGCACTCAAAAGCAAAAMCCACAAAGTATGCGGAATGGAAATTGTAAAGTGGGTCAAAAGCGCTGCATCGTGACTGCAGCGATATTCATAGGCACATAAACTCATATGGTCCACTGCATATAAGTGTTTAGATATATTTAGGTTTAACATCTTGCAACTTACAAAAAGTCTATGGGGCAATTGCTGTTGTTTAAAGCTGTTGGTTTTTTTTAAAGAAATGAAAACCAGTATCAACCGTACTCGCAAGCGTCTGAAAGATGAGCTTCTATGTTATTTTAATTTTTATTTTTATGGAATATTTTCCCTTAGTGTGAATTATAAGCAATAGTTTGAGCCGAAAGGTCTCCAACTTGTATAAGTTTTGTGTTTTTTTTAAAAATATGTTACAATGCACGACATTGAAAATAAAGGCAGACAATGTTTTATGAATTATGTTTCGATGTCACATTACCTGTTGTAATTTAAGAATGACTGTACTTAATAATTAAAATGCAAAAAAAGTGCTTTTGGGAGAAAAATTAAAGATATTTCAATAGAGTGCGTTAGTTTCGCATAATGATAGATATAAGGTGCAAATAAGTTCCACGACAGCTGGTTCTAAGTTACCGGAACTAACGAGGATTTTATCCAGCCAATAGTTGTTCTTTCTGCGACCAAGCGCTGTTTAGTTCCCTGAGTGATATATTAGGTTAGGTTACTCGGATGGAACTTATGGGGAATATCAATAGCTTCTGTAGCTTTACTATCGTTACCTCTTTCACTATCTCAGAATTGGGCTTCAAGTGTTAACGAATGATTTCGGAGGATATATACAGAATATTGGTAAAGAATACTATAATTTATAAATGAAACTATTTGCTTATTTCTAAATTTGTAACTATAAAACTAAAAAGCTTGGCATATTTGGTTGATGGCTTGTGCAACTTCTTCTCCACTTAATTTTTGGGGCACACGATTAATTGTAGATTGCGCAATAAATCTGAAAACTCAATTCGGAGAAAGTGTATAATAACTTGCAGTGAGCCCATTACTGATCGTGGCCGCCAACGCGTGCTCACGCTGTTAGTTTCTATTGACACGCTCATGATATTATCTCCTTCTTGTTTAATATTTCGTTTCATCTTCACTTACGGTTTACTATGGGTAGTAACTCATGCGCGAAGCCGGCGGCTCAATGGCACACCTATATTCGACACAAGTTAACGGTGTACTAACTGTAAGGCTTTAATTAAGTGGTCAGGCCAATATATACATACTTTACATAACACATATCTTTGTCAGTATAAAATTGTTTATAAATTGAAGCTATCAGTACACTATATACTACAATGCTATACCAATATCAAAATAAACATATAAAAGAAAGTTGTGTTATATATTTATAACTCAAGAATGGCTCAACCGATTGGGCTGAAAATTAGTGGAGGTAGCTTAGAAGCAGTGTAAGGGCATAGAATACTTTTCATTTCTTTATGTTAAAATTTAATACAACTCGTAAATAGAAGAGTTATATTTTATACCATAGGAATTTTTTCAAAATTTCCTACAAATCATTTGAATATATGCGTACAATTTTAAGCAGATTCTTCTTCAAAAATAATACAATTGCTAGGTATTTGGAATAGTGAAAAAGAACTGCAACCAAATACGCAGTGAAATATATTATAACTGTCTCACTAATCAGTCGTTGAGTTGTATTATACCACGTGCATCCCAAAAGACTGATATCATATCCTTTCCAGCCGAATGTT
This sequence comes from Bactrocera latifrons, assembly GCF_001853355.1. Taxonomy (NCBI): domain Eukaryota; kingdom Metazoa; phylum Arthropoda; class Insecta; order Diptera; family Tephritidae; genus Bactrocera; species Bactrocera latifrons. Next base: position 63,259 of record NW_017534619.1, read on the forward strand.
TCGTCTTTGCACGCCTGAGAACAGGTTCATCAAGTGCAGTCCACTAGAATGACTGTCGATTGGATTCTAGTGGGAAATGATGGAGCTCTGTTTCTATCAGCGACAAAAATATTCGGTTTTATTCCGATGGGAAAGCACTCAAACACTTGCGAGTCCCCCACTTTGCACAGAGCATTCGCCTCTTTAGAGCATCACTGTTCTCGTTGCTCATTTCGCCTGTTTCCAGCTGAGCAAATATCTTTTACACGGTGGATTTCTTTGAGCCCAAATTGCACAGTATTTTTCCCAAAATGTAATACTTTTTTAATACACGAAATGCTTTATGATCTATGTTTTTACAAACTAACACATGTTTCTTCTCAAAAATTTTATATCTCATTAACTAATAATTATAATCTAACTAATAGAAATCATATATATGGTAGTAGTAGTATTATTTATGTATCAGCCACACTGAAGCGTGGAGGGGTCCTCTAGTATTATATATATTATTGTATCCGATCTTCTTTTCAAGAGACCATGGAGCGATGCGATGTCGTTGGGGAAGGTCGAACGACATCAGCTCCAGCACAAGCTGTATTTTGTATGCTTACAATTTAAGATCTAGTAGTAAAGTGCGGCAAGTCGTTCCAATGTTAGTCCGAGTTGCCACGAACGGCGCCGAATCGACATTCCATTTCTGTACACTCTCAGCTACGGCTACTATATTTTCTTTACTGCGCGATGGACGTTTATTCATGCTGGTTCTCAAGATGGATGATGGTGTTGCGAATAGTACGCGCACTATGCCGTTTTTTTTTTTTTTTTTTACCATAAGTTGAGCGCAGCACGTGAAAGAACTTCTTTATAGAACGTGAATTTTCATAATAAAGTTGAATAATTTATAAACGTTGTTCGGACGTAAGTCTTTCCTTGATGAAATCTTAAACTATACTGAAAATAGCATTGCAGTTTGACACGACTCACGCGTGGTCTTTGATTTCACTTACATATTTTAAGATGCGATTTGAAATAATGTAACAAAAAGATAAAGCGCTACGTTCCCACGCATACGAAATTTGCGAAAATTTACCTAAATTCTGAAAAACCTGTAGTTTCAAGCATCAATCATAAAAAATATCAATATCTCACTGGAGTCATCTGCATAAAGCATAAAGTTAGCAAAAGAGAAACCACTGGAAATGTCGCTGATAAACAGTATAGAGAGAAGGGGACCTAAAACGCTTCCTTGTGGCACTCTCGTTGACGCAGTGAAATCAACAATAACAGCACAACGTCTATTGTGCAAATATGACTTGATCTAGGAAGACAGAATGAAAACCTAAACCTAAAGAGAATAAATTTTTAATTGGAATATTGTGTGGAACTTTGTCAAAGGCCTTAGAGAAATATATACAAACACAGTCTACTTGAAATTCAGCAGAGAAGGAAGACATGCAATAATCACTAAAAGCAGCTAAATTCGTCAAAGTGGAGCGTCCAGAAGCAATCGTATCCTGAAAAACGTGTATGATTGATTTTACAGCAAAAAATATTTTACTTCCAAATGAAAAAAACAAATATGACCTGATTCGCTAAAAACAACCGAAATGAGGCAATTTTTTTTCCATTTTCCGCTACGTTTGAGAACACACAGAAATTTGTAAAACCATTATAACTGAAAAGTAAGGGGGAATTCCAAGCTTTTGACCACGAAGATGTAAAGGTTTGATTCAATATAAATAATATGACGCCAGTATTTAAATAAAACTACTATTCACCATTGGCCATCTAACCGGAGAAACATATGTGACAAAAATAATTTAAAAATTGTTTCCTTTTCCCTAGTGATGGGGCTGTCATCTACTGCCTCTTGAAAAAAACGTCCTTGTTCGCCAGTAGAGCAATTTATAAGGCGGCCTTAAAAGTGGTTTATGTCTTCACTGGTTTGAGTCTTCGGGCATGCGGTTGTGAGCTAGGTTGGCAGTTGTCTGGCTGCATACTCTTGTTCTTAGAAAAGTAAAAACAAAAGATAATGTGGCAAAAAAGTTACTATTAGCAACCCCATACCCTACTTTTATATCTTTTATTATAATTATTATTGTTACTTTTTTTAAATAAATGTTAATCAATAAGTATAGTAAATACAAGTAGAGAAGACCTAAGCTCGGTTGCAACCGAACATTTCATACTATTGCAAATTGTAAGAATCAAATACATGTTAATACCTATATACCTATATACATATATATGTACATATACTATATATAACTCACTTAGAGGATAGAGTTATGTGTAGAAGTTCGTGTAAGTGAGGAAAGTTCACTGATCGCCATTCACTTGGGAGTGGCCAGAAATGATTCTTTTACATTTGGCTCAATCGGCTCACGACTTCCGGTCTTTGACCAAGTATCCTATGGGTAATCTAAGAACATCCGTTTGAAAGCGAGCTAAAATGAGAAGGCGAATCAACGACTCCGCAGGGTTGTGCGCTGGATTTTGGTACCCGCCTCGTAAAAAAATGCACCAAATTCGAACTGCATATCGTAATGAAGCAATATTTATAAGAGTGTACAGCTGCTGGCGTATGCCGATGATATTGATATCAGCGGCTTCAACACCCGAGCCGTTAGTTCTGCTTTCTCCAGACTGGACTAGGAAGCAAAGCAAATAGGTCTGGTAGTGAACGAGGGCAAGACGAAGTGTCTCCTGTTATCTCAGATCACTGTTGCCAGTCATAACTTTGAAGTCGTAGATAATTTCGCCTATTTTGGAAAAAGTGTAAGCACCACCAACATTGTAGACCTGGAAATCTAACACAGGATAACTCTTGAAAACAGGTTCTACCTCGGACTGAGAAGGCAATCGGGAAGTAAAGTTCTCTCTCAACGAACAAAAACAAAACTATTCTCTCGTTATTCTCGTCTTGCTATATGGTGCAGAAGTATGGACGATGACAATATCTGACAAGTCGGCCTCAGAAGTGTTTGAGAGAAAAGTTCTGCGAAAGATTTATATACTATACACTGTATTTGATTAAAATCGGTAAGGTGGATGCCGAGATATGTGGTTTCACCCAAAAGTGAGTTTGAATGAAAATAAGAGAGCGTGTTTTACTCATTATAGTGTATTTTTTTTGCCTAACATGCACTCAAGTCTTCTAGAGTTTCATTGAAGACATTGCAAATTAAAATCTATTAGTGGTAGATCCACTGATTTCTGTCTGATTTTAGGATAAGCCAATGGTTCCAGTACATAGGGGAATTCCTAACAAATGTGTGTACAGATGAACTAGCCAAAGCTGACATTAACCTGCAATTAAACTCTAATAAAGAAGCTTAAGCTTTTTTAAACTTACTTAAAGAATTTTTACATTCAAATCTCATATTCTTACCGACTCCGTCATCGCTCACCTATGCAATCAGTTTGAATGTTAACTTCTTGTGCTTTGCTTTCTACATTCTCTCAAGATAAAATAATCATAATAATTTCAGAATCTCTTTTAAATTTTTGTTTCACATTTATATTTAATAATTTATTCATTTATTCTTTTCGCTACCTTTCAGGCATTGATCTCTGCACGTTTAAGTGCAATCAGAATTCTTATAATTATTATTACTTTTTGTTGTTGTTTTGGTGTACTTGTAAAAAATTCAGTACGTCTTAGTAAATAATTAAATAATGTTTTCAGTGTCAGCGCCAAGGGGACTGACATCAAGAATGCTGTACATTAAAACAAATTTTGTTGTGTTCAAATACAGATGTATATATTAGGGTGTGACACTTTCAGATTTTTTTTTTCAATTAAAAAGCAGGCAAAAACTTTCAAAAAGGTAAAACAGGAACAACGTGAGTATTTGATATTAATATTAAAGGGTTACCCCTTTTCCTAACTTTTCATTTTCTATTTATGTGGCACGAAATTTTTTCTACCATGAACATTGGTTATATTAAGTTTTAGACGAAGGAAGAAAGATCAGAGCAACAAAAAAAATTCTGATAACACAATGAGCTGAAAATACGGAAAGCTGGTTGTACAAAATAAAGGTAAAATCTCAGAAAAATTGTTCGGATCCCTGTAGTATACAGCAGCCATAMAAACTGACCAACAAAATTTTAGCACTTGCAAGGAAAACTTTTGTGTTTGACGAAGGCAACAGTATAATCTTCGAAAAATTGTTCCTATAGAATCACTATAGCATATAACTGCCATTGAAAAAGATTGGTCGAAATCAAGTTTCTTAAGGAATGTTTTGAAACTTGTGAGAACATTTCAAAAATTAAATAAAAATTATTACCCAAAAATGACACACCCTAATATACATAATTTTTTATGTGTGTGTGGCATTTTACAGATCTTGTTACATTTACATTCGAATTTTCCATAAATAAATTATATTTTATTACCATAATGTACAGCAATACACAGGCATGTAGCGACAAGGGCGCATACACATACATAAGTAAGTATTGCCTTAAGTAAACATTGAGCACATTCAAGAATAATAAACACATTGAAAGTGTTTTCATTTTCACACCGATTTTTCGGTTGAAATGATTTTGCTTTAGATTTGCATATTTATTATGGATGTAGGTTTATGTAGTACTGTGGGCAAAAAATGGTAAGACTTATTATTTTAATTTTATTTCAGGTTTCTATGACTTCTAGTGTTTAGTATCCGCTTTTCTTTCCGAAGTAAATCAAGAGCATTCGGCGATTTTCACAATGAGTGAAATGACTCAACAAAGAATTTTCAATAAATTTTGTCTGCGGAATCACATTTCTGGTGCCGAGACGTTCAAAATGTTGGAAAAAACCTTCCGTGATAATTGTTTGTCGTGTACCTTTGTTTGGTACAAATTACTCAAAGTGTTTCAAGAGCGCGTTGACGAAGAACCACGTCCAGGACGGCCATGAACATCAACCAATGCTCAACGCGTCGATAAAGTAAAGTAATTGTTGCTTCAGAATCGACGATGGAATATCGGAGGGATCAGTGAAAACCATTTTGCAAAATAAAAGTGGAAACACGGTTGGTTCCACAATCACTCAATTTTTCCGAAATGCGTTGCATTGACGTCCGTGGAACAATGCTTTCCGCGCAACAGAATATCATGAAACGTATTATTGCTGGCTATGAGTCTTGGATCTATGCTTACGATCTGGAAACAAATGATCACTTGGCCTTATGTCGTGGCAAAGGTGAGCCTAAGCCGAAAAAGCAACGTCAAAGCAGGTCAAAAATCAAGTTTTCTTTGACTAACAAGGTTCGGTGAATCCGAGTTCCTTCGGACTGACCAAACTGCCAACAAGGAAAACCATTAATGGTTTAGACGTCGTTTTCTATAAGATTTTCGTACAAAATTGGAGAGTTATGAGCCGACAACTCCTACTTTCTACACCACGATAATGCACCGTCGCATACTGCATTGACTCTTCGTGAGTTTCTCGCTAATTTTTCAACCAATATGCTGCAACCRCCGTATTCAGCTGACTTACATATATAGCTCCATGTGACTTCTGGCTGTTCAGCATACTCAAATGAAGGCGCCGGGGAAAACGTCAAGTGAATACATTAAACATGAATTTGCTACGTGCATTGAAAGTTATTCCAAAAACTGACTTTTACAACTGCTTCGAGGATTGGAAAAAGAGTTGGTCCAACTGTATTGGGGCTAAGGGAGATTAATTTGAGGGTGACCATACTAATGAAGTTTTGAAGAAAGTATTAATCATTTTAGAATTATGAACAAAGTCTTACTATTTCTTGCCCACAGTAATATATCTACCAAATATATGAGTGAGTGAGTGTATATGTATATATTAATATTTGCTTGTGTTAGTTTAAATTCTTCAAGTTAATTTGTATACATTATGCATTTAGAACAACATTTACTCTCACTAAAAGCCTCTTTCTTTCCCAATGGTATTTTGCGAAAATACGCCGTCGTCGCCGGCCGTCGCTTCCCCTGGGGGTGCGCGCCTCACTGCGTTGGTTTCTACGCTGAAAAAGCACACAACTTGCCTATTTGGCTGGACTGTTTGCTATGGCACATATACATGTATATATAGGATGTATGTGTGTGTGGTCAATACGTGATGCAACTACTATGTATATGTATGTATGTATATATTTAGAAAAAATCTTTACAAAAATAATATACATTCATATTATAAAAAAGTTTTTTTGGCCCACTATGAAAGATGTCGATATACTTATACATATATGTATATATAAAATCATAATCAGCCACGCCCACTACCGCACAAAACAACTGCTCTTGCCTATTTAAGCTTATTGCACGCGCTGTTTTATCACATTCCCCTCCGCAAGCGTGACATCGCCCTTGTTCATTCAGTTCGTGTCACCGCTCATGTGATTATCAATAATCAGCTGTATCACACGCAAGCAGTCGCGTTGCCGCGCCGCCGTATTGTCCACCAACTGCTCAATGAATTGGCTATAGTCGATGCTGGTGCTGGGCGGTATATCCTGTGTGCACGATATGTACTTGTTGAATATGTCCGTATTGATGGAGCTCGCCGGATAGCTTTGATCGCGTTTCAATAGTTCGCTGAGCGATTGGGCCGAGCTCAAAAGTTTGTCTTTGTTCTTTTGGTAAGCATTGATTTCTTTGAGATTTGCATAGTCAGCGCTACTGACTTCCACCGTGTGTGGCGGTCCGACGCCTTTGCCGGCCGCCTTATTCAGTCGCATTTGATATTTACGCTCCGACACGAAATTGCCCAGCAAATAGCCTGTTGAAAACAATTTGAGCTTAATTTCATAAGCCAACGTAAAAGCAAAGCCATAAAGACTCTTAATAATGCTAAACACATACTCACCCAGTATGAGCGTCAGGAAGGCGATTGTGAGCACGAGACTGACGCAAGTGCGTTTGGTGACATACTCGCGGAACTCGCGGGAACTGTTGGCACGTACAGCGGTCTCATAGCTCAGCACTTGATGCATCTTTCGTGGCTGGTAATGTGATAGCGCGGTCTCTGTGGATATCTATATGTTGTTGTTATTTTTTCAGTTGTACCTCCTTAAATATTGCATGAGTTTATGTCGGCGTATTAATGTGCGCGTGTTACGCATATAATTTTCTCAGCGAATGGAATATTGCTAGTCATTTTGCTTCATATTTTTGGTAACATGCTGACGGTTGTTGCGAAACAGGAGCTTGATTATGCTGAAATCTGTAATTAAATATTAAATTACATTAGGATTTCATTTTAAAGACAAGCTGTGAATTTATGCCAGAGTAATGTGTTAGTTAATGCAAAGCGTATACATATTGTAGTAGTTAAATAATTTGGAAGCATTTCATCGCCGGTCTCAAGGAATTAATTGGCCAGATGCTTCATATTACATCTAGAACAATTATAATCAGTTTACAATTACGATTCTTCGACTTTCTGATAATAATCTCTTGTAGCGTCAGCACATAAATCTAGAAATAGTTTACTATTTATAATATTTTTTCAAAAGATGTCTTTACAGATCATGTCATGTGGAATTGTATAAGCTCGATCGGGTTATGCTATACAACGTAAGAAAGATAAGATCTCGAACTGAACACAGCTATTAACATAAACTAAAATTTACAAATTAAGGCGTCTGTGAGGTAATCTTTTTTAATGTTTTTTTTTTGCATTTTCTGTTCCTTATATCCTCAGAACTAATGCATGAACCAACTTTACCGTTGGAAGGTTTCGAAAAAGGCCCAAAAATAATAATACAGCTCGGCATTCGGCGCCCTCGGAGTGCACACCTCAAACTTTAAACGCGTTTTTCTCAAAACATACTTTTTAAACTGGTGGACAGGAATCCGGTCGAACTACTCAACCGATTTGCTTCTTTTTTTTTTAATGTTCACAAAACGCCTGGCTATCGTCCCTACTATTTAGATTCATAATTTTTTATAATTTATTGGCAATGTTTGGACAAAATTTATGTACAAAAACATGTAGTAAAACTAAAAAAACAAAAAACGTTAATTACTATTTTATTTATCAATATTTTTTCTTGATTCTAGTAAGGACGATAAGCATTCCCGTACTTTTTAAGAATAAATTGGGTTTTTGTGTTTCAGATAGTCCAAAGCTGAAAAATCATGTCCGGCAGTGAAAAAACGCATCTCATTCACCCAGCCATTTCTTCAACAGATGTCATCAAAAAATTCCGAAAAAAAATTCTTTACGCGATTACCTCATGATATGTGAAAAAAGTTCTATTGTAGAATAAAAATTTCTATGAAATAAAAATGTCAAAAAAACAGGCCAGAGGCCTTAAGTAAAAAACTCAAGCCATGCGCCAGAAAAATCTAGATATTGTTTCGCGTCCTGATAATGTAACAGCGAAAAATGCGCCATTTTGGTATGGATGTTTTTCGAGGATGTTAATTGAACAGCGATGATTCGCAATCGCCCAGAAGTGGCCAGCTTGGGCAATAGGAAAGGAATTGTGTTTCTTAAGGACAAAGCAGAGCAACACATGGATAGTGACTCACCAGGAGCTAACTTGAGGAGTTCTCGTACATCAACCTTATAGCACCAATTTTGCGCGAAGTGATTATTATATGTTGTTGTCTATGGCGAATGATTTTCATAGTGAAAAATTTTCCTAGAAATTTGTGAAAATCAACTTTCTTAGTATTTTCAGTTCAGTAAAAACTAGATCTCATATATATACCTGTATTTATAGTGTAGCCAGAACAACATCTCATGAGTCGACGTTATGAGTTTTCGAGAGACGGACGGAAACACTCCAGCTGTGAAAGTATTCGATGCAATACCTGGAGGGGGAAGCAGACCCCCTCGGTGGCTAAGACCAGGTGGAGAAGTATTTGGCTGCATTTGAAATATCCAAATGACGCCAAACAGCAAAAAGGAAGAACTACTGTCGCATTGTTATAACCAGAAATGTTCGAAACTATTACTCCAAATATCTAATAATTTCATTAAAACCTTGAAATTTGGATTAAGTAGTTCTCGATACTGCTAAATGGTGAAAGCACCAAAAAACTACAGTGTCAATATTATCGTCCCGCCATTCGCCTCTGAGAACAGCTTTCGGACGGCTTAAGATATCTTCGTGGTTACCGGCTGAGCTTTTTAAATTTGTTTGATTGAAAATTCCATTCTGTTCGACAACTTAGCATCATTTTTCCCGATTGTAATGTTGTAGGAATCATTCGCAAATGTAGCGATTGTGCGGTTCGGCGGCATAGGCATTTCCCTAGTAAGCAAAATATATACTGTGGTTGTATGATGTGGTTCCTTGGGATAATTGTCCCATTGCTTGATTCTAAAGTAGCGGTTGCTTATAAAAAATAACTCTCAAATCTTTCTCCAGACTGGAAGAAAATGGGTCTGGAAGTGAATGAGGGTAAGACGAAATATCTCCTGTCATCAAACAAACAGTCGTCACAATCGCGACTTAACGTCCCCGGCACTGTAGACAGTCACAACCAGCATTAAAAACAACAACAACGACAGGCTCGAAATCCAACCCGGAATAACCCTTGTCAACCTTCGGACTAGGTAGGCAAATGACTCTCGACGAACAGAGGCCAAACTCTAAGTAATTCATAATCCCCGGATATATGGTGCGCGGACATGGACGATAATAACAACTGAGTCGGTGTACAAGTTTTCTAGAGAAACGAGATATATTACGACATTGACATAGTTCAGCGAATTAAAAGTCAGTGGCTCTGCAATTGGCATCAAACAGCGAAAAGGAAGAACGACTGGTGCGCTGTGGAACCCGTTTTCAGTCGATCGCAAAAATAAAACAAAACTCGCTGAATGAGCTGAGACCCAACCCACAAATACACATATCATATCGAGGACTGGAAAAATCTTGGGCAACAAAATAAATATTGCTGAATAATTAAATATTTTGCGTTTTATTTACAAATTCCGGGTATCTTTTTGTCACAATTTATATTGTCCATTCCACAAATTTATCAGAAATAAGTGAGAATTGCCTTCAATTAAAAACGGCGACATCGGTTCACAATTTCATCTAATTAATAACGATTGGATTGATCCTCTTGTTTTGTTTATTGACGCCCGCATAGTATTCATCATATCCCCAGGCGCATTTCCTTCCTATTCCAAACTAATTTTTCAATATTAAAAGCCGTTCCATATTAAGCTAAACACACCAATATTATCTAATTCGGAAGCAAGGCACCGACACAATTATTAATTTAATATATTGACACATAAATCGATATCTCATGTGATGAAGATTTGAACAAAATTTATTAGTTGATTTATATGTAGACGTGTATGTAGAGGAATATTAAAATAGACACAGATACATTGAAAAGAGCAATAAATGAGGCGCCTTAATGCTGAAAGCGCAAGCTGCTTTATGGCACAACTAATTCAAGCGACGTTTTCCGCTCACGCACTTTTCTTGCAATAAAAAGTATTATACATAAAGCGAATTATTTAATAGCTCCCATAAGCGAACAGCAACGGTTGCGATGGCACCTAAACTATTAAGCACCGAAGGGCAACAAAGAAAAGTTTTGCATAAACTTCGAATCATGAAGACGCATCACCCAAGCGACTGGAAGAATTATGAAGCTGCAACTTGCGACCCTAAGCATTTAGCACTCTCCTGCAGCCACAAGCAACACGTCGGTGCACTTAAGCGACGGCCACTTTCTCGCTGATTTAAAAGTAACACAACTACATGCATACAGACACACGAACTACAGGCATTATGAAAATCTTGCATTGCCGGTGTTTGTCGTGGCAGCCGCCGGCTGCTGTTCCATTTTTCCGCCATCATTGTGACATTGAATGATTGCCGGCACTATAACGGTCGCCTTGTACGGGCCCTTGTTACACATCGCACGCATTTTGCCGACTGGTTGATTGAATAAAAGAATTACTGCCAAGGCTTATGAAAGCAGTAACAAGCATGAAGCACTCTTCGCTAAGCGAGTTATACAAAGCCCTATTTACTTAGTTATTTAGTCACTTAAGGGAGCTCGTATTAAATTAAAGAACTTACAAAGTATGTATTTGTAGACGATTGTCACTTAAATGCCGTCGTGCATTTAATGGGCTACTGCCAAATAAATAGATCCGTCACGGCTAAGAGGCCAGTGAGTTGGTCTATATATGGTATACAAGGAGCTAGATAAGTCTGTGTAAGAGTTCGTGTTGAGTAGTCAGGAGATTTTGTTGGCATTTGCTGTTGCCAAATAAATCCGACTACACCTGCCAAATGTCCAATCAATAATTCAATTTGAGGCCGTGCAACACATGTGCCGAAACATGCCACGGTGGGCATTGGCCAAAAAGATGTCTTATATTATGCATATGTGTACATCCATGTATGTGTGTGGGTATGTGATAATCTGCAAAAGATTTATAAGTTTCATTGGTTTTCAAAATAAATAGTTGTAGTATATATCTACACATATACTATGTGGAGTCGAAAGTATTGAAACTGCTCGTACGAATATTTTGAAGATAACGTCTCCAATTACAGTTATAGCGAGATTTTGTTGAATCTCAACGTTTTCATATTCATAGTTGTAAATTACTAGAAGACTATACCATGATATGAAACCGGAACGACGACTTCAAAGTTATGACTGTCAACAGTGACGTGGGAGTCAAGTCGCGAGTGAAACGACTGTTCAGTTGATAACCGGAGATATTTCATCTTTCCCTCGTTCAACAACCCATTTGCTTTGCTTCCTTATCCAGTATGGAGAAAGCAGAACTAACTGCGCGGGTGTTGAGACCAATGATATCAAAATCATCGGCGTACGCCAGCAGCTGTGCTCTCTTATTGAAGATTGTACCTTCTCCAAAAGTCACACGATTGGGAGTCTCTATGTCTGAAACCTCGTATCGAATGGCTCGGAGGGGTCCTTCCCGATCCTGATGAAGCGTTTAGTGTTTAGCAACGTCAGTTTACACAGCCGTATTAGCTTTATGGGTATACCAAGTTCAGACTTAGCGGCATACAGGCAGTTCCTTTCGTGGCGATCTTTCCTTCATTGGCCTTCTTATAATGTATATAGTATAACTAATAGTTTATAAAAGGTGTTTTTTGACGTTTGATTTTCAGTGAGAGCATACCGATTTCGGATTTTGTTTTTTCGACGGCTATTACTTGATTTATACTCAGTTTGGTTTGTCGATTAATGATTAGCAACGTTTGCAGAAGCAGAGCATCGAAAAATATCCAAAGAAGTTCATCTGCCATCGCAGGCAACAATTGGAAATGATTTTGCGGAAGGTTCTTGGTTTACAAAAACTACCAGCTCGAATTGAAGCCGAATTTCATCCAGCGCACGTTCGGCAATAAGCCTAAAAGATACCTAATTTTTCGATAAAAAAATTTTCAGTGATGAGACCTACTTTTGTTTATAAACAAAATTGTCGCATTTGGAGTGAATATAATCTTCAAGCCGTTGTTGAAATGCGGCTACATTCTCAAAAATTCACTGTTGGGTGTGTTCTATAAACAGATTTTCATTCATATTTCTTAAAAAATAAAGCCAGCTATTATTTAAGAGTTAAAGAAAAACACTATAGAGTCTTAATTAGTGACTTTATCGTACCTGAATTGAAAAATGTTAATGTGAATGTCCCTTGGTACCAACAATACAGCGAAACAATCAATTAATGGGGTGAAACGTATAGTATACGCATTATCTCGGATCGTGTTCTTGAGCGCGATTTCCAAGATCGCTCGATTCCAAACAACCGGAATATTACTTGTGGGATTTGTGAAGTCGGTTACACATACAGATAAGCCTGAGACAAGTGACGTCTTTGAAGGAAATATTCGTTCAAAAGAAGGTATTTTAATAGACCTAGCAAATTGTGTTGTCTTTTCATTTACATTAATTTCCAGTGAATACTCTTTTCAGTCGCCGGTGGTTAGATCTAGAGAATACTGTCTTCGTGTAACCGCATATTCTTTTTATTCAAATGAGACAATTTTTCGGCGGTTTCGTCCTTCAAAGGGTCCAATAATGCTATGAAAATACGCTGTTGATGGTCTTATCTTTTACAAGATAGCCAATAAAAATTATTCCATGTGCATTCCAAAATACAGATGTCATAATCTTGCCAGCCTAGCGTTTCGTTTGTCCACACTTTGGATTGGATATCAGATGCCATCCAAGCGGATGGCTGTCACTTTGATTTCGGAGTAAAATAATGTAGCCATGTTTTTTCCATTATTACATATCGATGCAATAACTCGGGTTTAATACGCTTGAACATCTCCAAACACTGCTCCGAATCATCAACTAGTCGCTCGCACGGCACTGACTTTGCATAGAGCTCTGTCATCCCCAAATATTCGTTAATTATTATATGATATTCAGTTGATATCTTTAGAATGCCTGAAATCTCAAAAACTATTTTGCAGACTTTTTTCATGGTTATCGTCGGTAACAACCTCTTTTGAGTACCACCTACGGTGCTCATTTCTTCAAGTCTATACTAAGCATACAGATTCTTGATTGATTTTCCTGAGACAGTGTCCGAAAAGTTTTTGCTTCAACTATATTTTTGCTCTTCAAAAAGCAACATTTTATTTGCAAAAAAAAAAAATTTATTATTTTTTCAATAAACGTCGCTTCACTCAAAATGATATAATTCACAAGTTAATGGTCCGACAGCTAGCTAAACATCATGTGGATTTAATTCTAGTAGCGTCATCTATGAATCAGGCCGGGGTCTTGAAAATAGTACTGTTATTTGGCACCAATTTCAGATTTAACCAATAACCACTCCCCGTTTTCACCTGATATGGCATCGTGCGACTTCGTCCTTTTCGGAAAAAAGCATTTGAACATGAAAGGAAAACGTTATGCAGACGTAGAGGTTTTTGTTTTCTAAGTCCTGTGTACTTTGGAACACACTTTGTGTAATGTTCAGATCGGATCACTTAAGCATGTAGTTTCCATACAATCTGACCGACGAAATCATGCCCTTATATTGGAAACATTTTATTTGTAAATGGTATTAAAACTTTGTGTTTTCTGATTATCCTTAATAACAAAGCTTCTTATTCAATCATGGAGGTTAGTAAATTATTTCGAAGCCACCCAAATTTGGATAATTCTTGCTTGTGTTCCAATGTTCTGAATATATTTTGCAAATAAGTCTGTGAGCATGCCTTGAATACCATTATTCCACCTACAATATATATGTAGGTAGGTATTATTTACAACCGCGAGATAAAGTTAAGTATTTCTAATCCACTTACAAACAGCACTCCGCCACACCACATGGCAAATATAAAATATAACAACAGCAGCAACATATTAAATAAAATGAAATTGAAATGTGAGTGAATGAATGTGAAAAATAACGTTTTACAACAGTTTGACTACAAATATTTCACTCAACCAGCCATCACACATTATTTACAAATATTTAACTTACGTCTGCTCCAACCTCTCCCGGCAGCTCGCTTGGCAACATTTTACGTTTAAAAAGCTCAGTTTTTATTATATCGGACAGCACAGCCACCCAGAATAATCCTCTTTATGGCTGTGTCAAATGACTGGCATATTTCGTTCACTCCTGCTGACCTTGAAATTGGCAAAACGGTGTCAGAGCAGGCCACAGTAAAGTGCCAGGGGGAATTCGATGAATTTATATGTGAACCAACGACAAATGTGAGCGATAGTGGGCGGGGTAGATTATGTGAGGTAGATTTTCACAGATAAACTGAATAATGAACGGTGCACAACGAACACAGCAGCGTTTCGAAAGTCTGTGGTATTTATCTCACTCCATGCGTACCAAATATTATTATTCAAGATGTTAAAAATTGTTTTCGCGAAGACCTGAGGTGAGGAGTTGTGGGCAAGCGGCAAATAATTGCAAATAATATTCGACCCGACAACTTTTTAACTGCGTTTGAAATATTTTATTTTCCACGAATTCTGGCCGCAATGCTGATGGGTGACAAAGAAGACGGAATTGTGGCCAAAAAAGTTGTTTGTTGCCAAGCAATTTATTGGTTTCATTATTCTTAGAAATACTTCGAAAAAGTTGTCTGCAATTGATCAATATGAATTCAGTTGAAAGTTATGCAATTAATGGCTTCCACAAATAAGTGTGATTGCAAGGGATATTCAATTTTATTACTCAAGCATTAACACTCATATAACATCTTGAAAGTAAGTAATTAAAATTACATTATTTGTTCTGTTTCGATATATAATTAAATTATATGCTTTGGAAAGCTTTTCCGGTACATTGCTATAAATGCAGATATAATAAAAAGAACTAAGCTCATTGGATTACAAGTAGTATTGAGAAATGTTGCTACAATACCGAACATCAAACAGTAAATTTTTACTGCTTGCACAAGGAGTGTGACATGATTTTCAAATTAAATTACTTAAATATAGATAATACCAAGTAAGAAAGCGCTAAGTTGGGATGTAACCGGATTTGTCATACTTCTACAGCACAATAATTTAACTCACAGATTGACTGGTACTTTCAATATAAAGTTTGCAAGTGGAATTTTGATCGACGAATTCGGTATCCGGGGACTTTAATAGTTTTGGTCCGAGTGGACACTTTTTGGTCATAAGGTGGACTACTTTATGCGCACCATTCCGGCAAGCTTTTATCCCGATACATTAATAGGTGTTAGACTAGAAATGGAATTTAAAATTGGATTATATTGGATATAGGTGTAGTTGTAGTCAGACTTATATAATTATATACCAAATTTAATCGATATCGGTTGACTAGGTCCGGAGGTATGGTTCATTTTTGATGTGGGATTCTACAAAGGGCTGCTGCATCATCCCAGGTGCGAAATTAAAATTTTTAGTAGTTTTTAGCGGAATTGTCATACAAGAAGTGACCGTCCGATTTTATTTATTTTTATTGTGTCTGAAGGGTGCTTAAGGAGTTTGACCTGAGCGATTCAGATTATTATAGTTTGGGTGATATATAAGATATTAAACTGCTTAGAGGGCGGGGCTAGTCTCATTTTGTCCCAAAATTCCCAAAATTTTTAGCCCACTGCAATCTCCTGTATCAAAGTTCCGTAATTTTTTTTTGTACTATACATGCGTTCCAAGCTTCGTCAGGATATCTCAATTTCTACTCAAGTTTCAGCTTGCACAGACGGACGAACGGACGGTCACAAAGATATTCGGATTGCATATAATCACTATATCTATCTTAGGGGATACAAACAACCGTTAATTGATAAATAATATATTGCAAGATTATTATACCCTTCACACGCACATTTCTTACAGGAACTAAGTCTGAAAACATAACCGGGTAACGGTTAACGTCAAGAGTTGCCAGTACAGGTACGTATTAGGAGTTTGGCCTTGGAAGAGTTGCTCGCAGTTCCTGCCAATCCCACCAAAGGATTAGAACTTATCTGAGAACTCGAATGTTTCGGTGCGATTTGGACCCAGTAAAACCTCCTTTACTGTCAATTTTGACTATATTACCCTTTGCGCCGACTCTTCGCGATTTCACCACGACCGTTTTTGCTCGACGTTGTCGTAAGTAATTCACTGTTCATCACCAGTAATCATCCGCTGCAGATATTAATTGACTTTGTGGCGCTTCAACAGCAATTCACAGATGGAAAATTGGTTAATGGTGATTCTTGTGTCAACATTTGTGAGATACAAAGTGTTTCTTTTTAAATCTTGATGTGCCGGGATAGGTACTATTCTTCTTCTTCAATGGCTGCGGAATGAGAACGGGTGGGAGCGTAGGTCAACTACCAGCAGCTGTAAAATGTACGAGGCTTGAAGTAGATGGTGAAACCGATTCTGCAATCGATCGAGCAGACATTCCATTGCCCGACCATGGAGAAGTTCGAATAACAAATAACCGTCTGAAAAACAACAAAGCGTGGGGGGCATGCAACAGCTTTTTTATAAAAATATGTTCGGACGAAAGCAGGCCCGACGATTGGAATTTAAGTGTGCTCTGCCCAACCTACTATAATTTTATCAAGCGTATTGTGTGAAAAAAAATAAAGCCACCGTTAAAAAACTGATTGCAGCTTATCAGTGTGGTTTCAGGCTTGGACAATCAGCTACCGACTAGATATTTACCACGAGCCAAATCCTGGAAAAGACCCGTGGAAAGAGAATTGACACGCACCACCTCTTCGTCGATTTCTCGGCTGTTTTTGGAGCTACCTTTTTGCCGCGATGTCTGAATTTGGTATCCCCACATAACTAATACCAAAAGCACTGTCAGAATCAGAAAGGACCTCTCCGAGCCGATAGATGCCAAACGAGGTTTCTGACAAGTCGACTCGATATTGTGTGACTTCTTCAATCAACTACAAAAGAAAATAATTCGAGCAACAGATTTTAATAGAGATAGAGAAATAGAGAAGGTACAACCTTTTAAAAGAGTTTACAGCTATTGAGGTACGCCATTCACATCGATATCATGGGCCTCAAGAACCGCACCGTTAGTTCTGCTTTTTCAGGCTGGTTAAGGAAGCGAGACAAATGCGTGTGGTAGCGAATGAAGGCAAGACGTAATAACTCCTGTCATCAAACACACAGTTTTCGCACTTGCGACTTGGCTCCTACATCACGGTTGACAGTCATAACTTCAAAATCGTAAATAATTTCAACTATCTTGGAACCAACACTACCAACAAAGGCAGCATTGAAACCAAACGCTGAATAACTCTTGCCAAAAGGTGCTACTTCGGACTGAGGAAGCAATTGAGAAGTATATGTAGTCCTCTTTACACGAGCAAAGACCAAATTCTACAAGTCACTCATCATCCCTGTCGTACTATGTGGTGCAAAGCATGGACGGTGGCAACACCTAATGACTCGACGTTACGAGTTCTCGAGAAAATTTTCTGCCGAAGATTTATGAACCTTTACACATTTTCAACAGCGTATGCCGCAACTGATGGCATAGTTCAGCAAAAGATTTCGCCACCTTCACTAATCCCTTGATAGCCACGCACTTAACTCAGCAACAGCCAAAGTTTATTGCTTATCACCCTCAACCAATGGTAGTTTGGCAATAAAAGATAGAGAAATGAGTGAAAAAGTTGTGCAAATACTGTCATAATTGTTGCTCGTAATAACAATAAAGTGCCGAGAATATATTGACATCAAATGCAAGGCACACTTACGAAGCCAAAATCTATGACGCACAACTTTAAATCACAGTTACATCTTCATGCAGCAAATGTACACAAAACTTCAAGCACACACACGCAAACTTAACCAGCACACAATGCATTAATTATGAAAATTTGTTTACGTTCACAGTGAGTCACTCAGTCATTCAGTCAGGCAGCCTGGCAGCCTGGCAGTCACTCAAGCAGGAAGTTGGGCACTAGCGAAAATAAGAAGAAGGCACTGAAGCGTTATTTCGCAGGCTTTCACCTCTTTTCAGTCAATGAACTCACGCCAGTATGCCTGGCACTCACACACACACACACATACACTCATAAAATAATTGTCGCTCTCGCTGCCCATCATTTTAGCATAGCAGAACTTTCACTTACTCCTTTGCCGCTGCGGCCACGAACGCGCAGAGGCCAAAAAACTTCACCAATCCTTATTTATACGTATGTATATTTCACTATCCTTTTATTTTGCTTTCGTTTCTTTATTGTTTTCTTTTTTTATTTGTTTCACTCTTTATTTTCTACACATTTTGCTTTCTAATGGTTATTCAGTTTTGCATTCGTTTGCAGTTATATACACCGAACGATTGTAATACGAGTAATATTGGAGAGCTGGTGGTGGGGTGGAGTATAGCTACTCACACGCTTACACTTCGCATTCAATGGAAAGCACCGTTGTGGCTTACCACACCACATCCTACCCACATAGCGCCGCACAAGTACGGAGTGGAGAGCAGAGCCTTATGTGTTCGTATCCACTTGGTGTGTCGGTATCGTACGTGTGTATGTGTGAAAGGATGCGTTATGCTATGTATTACTGCAACCACTTTGAACTTTACTAGGGTCGAAGGAGCGCGCGCGCTTTTCCTTACTTAACGCGTTTTTACGGGACTTTCTGGAACTTCGAACTTTCCTGACTGATTCCTTATCGGCTACTAAGCACTTCGGCAAAGGTCCGGGTATTTTATGCGCTGCAAATTGGTCACATTCAACACAGTGCCTTTGCTGGCGACGCTCATCAGCTGAGCTACGAAATGAGAGACTTCAGTTGATGCCTTGCGCCTGTGGAGCACGCACTTCTATGCTGGCTCTCCAATTCGTGGTGAGTTCGCAATTTTGAAGGAAATTAAGAGCATATGCTCGTCTCTTACACGGAGAGGGTAAATTTGTTGTCTAACAAAGTAACAGCTGAGTTTGTTGGGAATTCAAGCAACTACCTTTTTTTATTTTATTCCTTTAATGAGATACAGAAGACAACAACTAACTAAAGTAGGTTTTTTTCCCGAAAATAAAAAGTTAGCGTGGTGTCTTGTGAAAAACTTTCGATCGCTTTGAACTCTTTGAGCCAGCGATACTTAAGATTGTTTCCACATCATTAAGAATTTTGTCTACAGTGACCATGAAATGGAAAAAGTGTTTTAAATTAATATATTAGTTTTTCAAATAATATGTGTGCTAAGCTAGAGATCAAAAAATAGAGATGCTGATAGCGGAATCATTCGTATTACTTCGTTTCGTATCGAACGGCTCGGAGAGGTTTCCTTCTTGGTGTTACAAACATCATGGTAAACTGGTGTTTTAAGCTCAGTTTGGGAAATTCCTTTAATTGTAATATGAGTTAAGCCCCAGTTTCTTTAGAGTGAGATATACTATTATCTAGATCTGACAAAATAAAAGGCAATGCTATAAGAAGCGTAAATCGGAGGAACTCTTCACTAGTTCCGTTATTACCGAAAGGTTCAACTTCACTATAGTTTTTTACCACAACTCTACAAAGCAAAATGATCCTGGGGTCACAACATTTTCTGCGAGCATCTTAAAAAGAACTGGAGAGGGTTCAACTGACATTTCGAAAGGAAGCGGAAGGCATTAAGACTACGATAGCGAAGTCAAGAATTAGACTTCCGGTATCCACACGTAGCTTTTAAAGCATCTTTTAAGTCGTTAGTAGAACAGGCAAAAAATTACAGCACCATAATTACAGGGAACATATGCGTATATAAGAACGTCTGGAGACGTTATGAATGGACCTGTAGTACCGAACTATATAAAAATAAAAGGAATTCATTTGAAGACCAGTCTTACTAGGAAAATGTGGTCACATCTAAGCCGATAGAAGTAATCCCAGTCAGCACTTGGATTAACAAACCTTTCGAGAAAAGGTTAACAAAAAAAATTCTGCTGCTACAACAACATCAACACCGCAAAAGATGACATCATTATTCCCGAATAAACAGAGCCGGCTAAATTTGAACTTGGTAGACAAATATTTCAATTTAGAATTGTAGTTTAGAAAAAAAAAGAAACAGAAGTTACTTATGACTCCGCACTCGAAAAAGGTCGTTTTTGAAGTAAGTCAGTTCTTCGTCAATTTATCCTCATCATGCTTGTGGTTTTTCTGATTTCCTCCCAAAGAGTTGAAGTGTTCACTCAGTCTTTGGCAAAATAGTGAAAACTGAAATATTTTAAGCGCATCACTATACTGATCGCCGGCAGGACTAATCAAGCGGCCAACATGCACTCAACTCATGCCATTACACTGCAATAAATTTGATTAGCCAGCATCTTCTGCAATTAAAATATCCACTCAGTAAATTATTTTTCGCTTCACTGTCACGTTCCGCGCTCGCTCGCACGGCAATTACACCGTCCGCAATTGCATTTAATTACGCACCTGAAGCAACGGCGCACTATTTAAAACAAAAACAACAACAAATTAAATGGACAGAAACTGACAAAAACAAGGAAGCAAGAAGCACAATAAAGCAATAAAATCGTAGGACAAAGCCAAGGCGAAAACCTTACTCCTTACACGCCGCCCGGTTGGACTTTGCCATTATTCTTCCACTTTATGTTGTTATTGTGTCACTTTGTTTGTACAATATGTATGTAAGCGACAGGTTGAACATATATGAGCAGCCAGTGTCGCCAGAGTGTCATTGTCAACGCCGCGGCAACGTCACCTTATCGCCTTTGATGTGCGCCACAGGCCGCGCCTTGTTGCAGATAATTATGTACCGTTGTTTTTAATCTGCTTAAACTACTCAATGGAACTGGAAAATTGCCGGGAAACATCAATAATATCGTATATCCTGCATGTGCCAGCAGACAAAGAAAATTGCGGAAAAAACAACACTAATCATTGCTCTATGTGGTTACTTAGAACTTACTTTATTGTCTGTTGTTAGTAGCAACAACATCAACAGTATTCGTTTTCAGCCATAACAGGGAAGCGGCTACTTTTGTGATGCATAAGCCTTGAGGCAAGGATTATGGCACAACGAGGGTGCATGGCTTGGTTATATATGCAAACTAGGATGGTTCTTAAATGACTGGCCCATGTTTTAAGAACAGTTTTTCTAACAGTTCACATTGGTTATTGCCCAAAAATTTAAACATAGCATGACTATAATTGCACTGTTTTGAATATTTAATATAAAATTATAATAAGGGAACATCTTGTTAGAAACAAAAAAAGAATTTTTTGGCCAGTATGTATATATRTATATGCTATATTGGACCGATCTAAACAATTTTTGAGGAGATTCAATCCTTGCCTTATACAATAAGCCAAATAAAATTTCGTGAATATGTTTTGTCAAATGAAAAAGTGTTTCCAACAAGGACTTGAATCCGCTCGTTCGATTTATATGGCAGCTACGTGCTGTAATGGTCCGATATAGACGATTCCGTCAAATGGATAGGCTTTAGGAGAGATAAGGACATGTGCGAAATTTCAAATCGATATCTCAAAAACTTAAGGATATCATAAAAAATCCAGTTTTAGCCGAACAAAACCAACCAAAGTTTTGGGTAAAATTAAGTTTTTGGCTTAAAAACGTGGGTCATCGTAAGTACAATATTCTCTACAAATGTGTTTTGTGAATTGTATTCAAGGATAAACCGGGATTACTGCTGTGGTAGAAAACAAAGACTACAAAGACGGGCGATAGATCGATGAAAGCATGCCTCGACTGGACAGCCTTTGACCTCTTCAACCAATGAAAATATTAAAAAAAGTTAAGGATAATAAAAGGATAGTTAAGGATAATAAAAGGAAATAATAAGGAAATCTGTCAGGCAAGTGTTAGAGAGATGGCAAGAAAGCTTGACATCTTTCGCGAGTCCGTTCGAATGATTTTTATGGACATTTTGAGTATGAAACGCTTTCTTCCTCAACTCGTCGCGATAAAGCTAAACTTTTTTCAAAAGAGTGCCGTAAAAAATTCTCTTCGGACCGGCTTGATCGTGTGAGTTCCGGTCCCACATTCATGGAGAGTGTTATAACTGCCGATGAGACGTGGGCTTTTGAGTTTGACATGCAAAGAAGTCAACAAACTGTAGGGGAAAAAACCGAGCCGAAATCAAAAAAATATGCCAAAGCCTCTCAAAATTCACAGAGATGCTCTTTGTTTTTTTCCAAATTAGTAACATGAATTTTTTCCAAAAGGACATACGGTCAATAAGAAGTACTACCTTGCCGTATTGAAGCATTTGCGTGAGAAAATCTGTTAAAAATTACCGGAATTGTGTAAGAACAATTCATGGATTTTACACGATGCCACTGCACCATCGCTTCTAGCCACGATGCTGACCAATACCATTAATCAACCACCAGATTTGGCTCCGTGTGATTTTTTCTTGTTGCCCAAACTTAAATTGCTGCTCTTTGGAGCCCGTATATAGTCGATCGATGAAATAAAACCAAATTCACTGAAGGCAATACCAAAAAGTGTTTATGAAAAGAGTTTCGAGGATTGGAAAAATCGTTCTCATAATTGTGTTACATCTGGTGACGAATACTTAGAAGGCGTCAAAATAAATATTGATGAATATTTTATTATTATGTTTTATTTACAATTTCAAAGTACTTTATTTCACAACATATATAGTTATCCGATTTGCTTTGTTTTCACTACCATTGCTGAGTATGTGTCTGCAAAATTACGAGGTAAATAAAATAACTGAATAATAGGCTGTTGGGAGATGTGATCTCCCAATCTGATCAGACCGATTCCGAAAAATTATCAATAGAAACTCAAAAAGCAGCAATGTATTAAATTTCATTCCAATATCTCGAAAATTTACGAAGCATTTTTTATGATTTGTGAGCTTTCTGGCACCCCTCTTAAATATAGCGAGTTATTCGCTTGCCACTCGTTGATTTGCTCCAATATAATGCGAAGTGTGGCAATATGATCCGAACAAGATTTGGAAAGCCTACTTATCGCTTCCTCAGCGAACCTTCTAGATAAGCTTGTATTCGGTTTTGAAGAAGTTTAGTGCGAATTTTTCATGGCATGCTGATCAATTTGATAATAAGTAGAAGTACGATTGTACAAATCGCGCACGCGAAATTTTGAAGGCCCGCACTAATGTAGTAAATATGTTAAGTGCTTGCAGGAATACATAAGTGAGTCAGCCGGTGCACATTCACACACACATACATATATCGAATTGTATGCAGATTATGCAAATTTACAATAATGTTGTGCTTGTACATATTTGTTCCGTTTACACACACACGCGCATATAATAAATCCCGTTTTGCACCGCATTTGCATACACAAATAAATATTTTGTATGGTATATGGACAGTTATTAAATGTTTTGCACTCTATCTTTGCAATTTATGCATTTCACTCGTGCAACATTTAGTGCTCCATACAAAACTCATTCAAACCTTTCACACATACATACAAATACAAGCACACAATGCAAGGCAAAGGTCAGCTTGAGTTAGACAAATGACTTAGCACAATGCGATGCATTGAGTTTTGCCACTAAAAGCGAAATAAAACGATGAAGGGAAAGCAATTTATGACAATTTGTAGCCCACATTACCGTTCGTAAACACTGTGAGGGTGTCGTTCGATAAATTATGAAATTATGTGAATTTATCAAATAAAATTTGTTTCAACTCAAACAAAATCGTTTTTATTTTACTATTATGTAGACGAGTTATGTAACTTTTGCACGTAAATTTTCAATACAGCTCGGACCTCTACTTTCGATATAAAAATGGATTGACAGAGACTTGGCATACGCTGAAACCGTGTTTTTTTTTTTTTTAAGGCAATCTCGTATACTTTACCTGAACAGGGTATATTACCTGAACAGGGTCGCGAAGTTTATAACACCCAGAAGGAAGCGTCGGAGACCCTATAAGGTATATATGTAAATGATTAGTATGTTGAGTCGATTTAGCCATGTCCGTCTGTTTTACCGTTTTGAAATTTTGTAAACGTAATTTTCTCTTCAAGAACCTGCTCATTTTTTGGAACTGACGATATCGGAATACCATAACACATAGATGTAATACAAACTGAACGATCGGAGTCAAGTTCTTATATGGAAAATTTTCACATTTGATAATGTTTCTTCACAAAAGTTGGCACAGGTTATTTTCTAAAATAATAATGTAATCCCCAAAAAAAATTTTTCAGATCAGTTAACTATAGCATATAGCTGCCATACAAACTGAATGATCGGAATCTAGTGCTGGTATCGAAAACTTTCGCATTTGACGTGGTATCTTCACGAAATTTGACATGGAATACTGCTTAAGATAATAACATAATCTCCGACAAAATTGTACAGGATTACGATAGCACATAGCTTCCATACAAACAGGACACATAGTTACTAAAAGAAATGCATCGTGAAGCGTATATTAGCTTCGGTGCAGCCGAAGTTAACGTTTTTTCTTAGTTTTTACTGCACTTCTGGCGGGGCGACACGCCTAATCAGTATTGTTTTACTATATTGGAGGGCTTTGGCGAAAGACTCTAATCATTACTTTGTAAAGTCAGATTGCCTAACAATAGGCTCTCGTCATTTACTCGCTCCAGCTTCACTGCTTCTTTGTTTTTCGACTTTTTTCAGCTCTTGGAGTATCAGAGCTGCCGTCTTTTTCATAGTTTAGTATAGTTGTCTCATTTGCAGCATTTTAGGCACTATGAGGTTTTATTTAGTCTGCCACGACATTATCCAGAGATGTCATTGGTTGGCCATTAGTTCTGCGTTTCTACAGACTATATAAGAAATGAAGCAAATGGGTCTGGTAGTGAACGAGAACAAGATGAAATATCTTCTGTCATCAAACAAACAGTCGTCGCAGTCGTGACTTGGCTCCCATGTCACTGTTGACTGTGATAACTTCGAAGTCGTAGATAATTTCGCCTATCTTGGAAACAGCATTAGCATCAGCATCAACTTCAGTCTCGAAATGAAACGGCGAATAACACTTGCCAACTGGTACTACTTCCCAGTTCTGAGGTTCTGTGATCTTCCGCGGAACTTTTATGGAATGAAGAAACGACACATATTCGTATGTACAATCGGACTACACAAAACCACTGCTCGACTCTGGAAGCAGACTCACCATTTTTGATAGTTCATTCACTTTTAAAGAATATTACAACTGAGATTATGACAACTTTTCACCGTTAATTTTTTTTTTTTTTTTTTTTTTTTTTGTTTATAAGTAAAACAACTGATATCATTTAATAAATAAAGTAGAGTTTGTATTGTCGAAAAAAATTAAAGGGTTTTTTCACTTATGTATTATATTTTTCAGGCACAATGAAAACTTTAGTTATAAATAATATTTTATTTGCTGTGATTATTTTGGAAATGACGATTTCATAAACATGAACAAAATTATTTTGCGAACTCGTTTAGTTGCGGTTGTAGGCGTCACTGCGTATGAGCAACACAAAGTCGTTTCTTTGGAAAAGCTTTACCATTGCTGTCCAGATGAAGCAAAAGCAATTAACTGCTGTTACTATTATTTAAGACTGTGACATTTATTTAACTTCTTCTTATTTTGATGCGCGTCTGAAGCATTATTGTAGGTGAAGCCATAGAAGCATTAATGGAAACATCTTTGTTAATACCTACGACGTTGAAGAGGATTTAGTTATGCCGCTGTGCACAGCTGGTCCATAAAGTAATAATTAAATTTTAGAATTTCTTAATTACCATAAGTGTTTTCTCTTCGTGCTCAGTTACTGTGTACTGTGAATTAGCCAACGATAATTAGCGATCATATTTTTAATTGCCGAAGAAGGTATACGATTTTATTTCTACTTATACAAAAAAAATTAATTTATTGTAAAAATTTATAATCCAACTTTTCTTTTAAGAAATGTTCGTACGCGACACGAATCGAGTGAGTTTTGTTAAATATCACATCACTTGAAAATTTCATTAATATTTAATAAGGTCAAGTGGAATGAAGAATCCGTAATATTACTGTTTGTTTACTCATTTTCGGCAACAAGCTACAGTATTATTAGAAAGGATATAATATCACTTCATTTTGATAAGCTAAAAGTTGATTTCAATTTGCCAAAATTAAATTAAATTTTAGAATCCTAATTATTTATAACTTTAATCCTAACTTTATTTATAGCTTTAATCAAATTAATAATTTAATGTTTTCAAACTAACTTATAAAATCATAACAATGTTGCTATTTCTTTTTATATTTGACCGTAAATAATAAAACAGCTCACAATTCCACACAACTTTACAAATCGGCTAAATATGAGGTTTTTCAGTTTTTCTCATGCATTTCTAGGAAAACGTTTTTTCTGTCATTCCCATAGCATTTGGTTTTTTAGAATTTTTTTAGAATAAAATTCGTGGAAATATATATATATATATATATGTTTGTATATACGTATGCGTAGATTATTACCAACTTGTATATGATATTCTTTGGTAAAATTATGACCAAAATGTTATACATACATTCCCCTTCCACTTCGCTACTGGAAGTTTCTGCTTTTCAATATTTATGCAAATTTGTTGGAAATATAAGCGTTTTATTAATTAAGTTTATTATTTTATGAAACACAATTTCACCTTTAAAAGTAACAATGCAAATTGTTAATATTTTTATTGTTAAAATAATATAACAAATAAATTTAAAATTAAAATAAACCTAACCCAAGTGGTTAGGGCATTAGCTATATATGTAAATGATGTAACCTGGAGCTAATTTGAGCTTTTGTAAACCAAATGCGTCATGATGATGATCATGATATGTGGTATATTGGAGTTTGGTTTAGGATCAACTCGTTTTTACCTATATTTGCCAATACCACATACACTTAATATGCCAAAATCTAAAAAAAAAATTCCCTGGCTTTCATAAAGTACCACAAATACAAGTCGTATGGAGAAGTGTCAGAGGGAAGTTCGGAAATCCTGATATGAGTTATATATGCTATACATCAAGTTTTCGGCGAATTTGATTTATTATTAGCACAAAGATACACTGTTATCAGTAAAACACGCTTTTTCGTTTTCATAGAGATAACACATATATTGCCCAATATGTGCGGTATAAAGTCACGCGTAGTCTTTTTATTAAGTTATAGGGGCTCGAGGAAGTATTAAGCCGATTCAATCCATTTTTGACATATACAGTTAATTCTGCAGGAAAATAATTATTTTTTTATTTCTATTGCATATCTCACACATTGACCGATTTTTCAGTCAAAAGTCAAATATAAATACTGAGTTTTACATATTCGGTACTTAGGAGCTTGAATAGTTTTGGTTGGATTTGGACCATTCTTGATAACAAAATACTCTAAAGGTATAATTGGGGCAAGTTTCTATAAATATCATCTTGATTTTTACTGGAAAGTGAAGGATTCAAAAAGAATTTCAAATTGTTCCTCATGGGAGGTAGGCATGGTATTGTTCGAAATAATTTTAGCTCACATATGCACTTTTAATGGAGTTTTATAAGCGTGGCTCGCCTTACTTTCTCCCAAGGAACATGTGCACAAAGTTTCATCGAGATATCACAATTTTTACTCAGGTGACAGCTTGAACGGATGGACGGACAGACAGGCAGTCACCCGAATTTCAAATTGTCTTGTCATCCTGATCATTTGTATATATATAACCCAATATATGTCTCAGTTCTAAGTGACACATCAAACGTTAGATGAATAAATCTATATAGTACGTAGAAATATATTGCAAGATTATAAAACTTATTGTATTTGTTCAATAATGGTGAAGCGCAAAATTTCGCTGGGGCGTATCTTGCTTCACACCCACTGTAATCGCTTAAAAATTAAGTTATATTTGAAATTGCTTTTTTTTTAAGCGAACCGTTATTTACTGTATTGAAATTTTCAAAATTAAAAAAATAATATGTAATGTATGTAAACTTGTGGTTCCGTAAAATACTATACTACTTTTTAGGTGTACATTGACTTACTACAGTTGAAAAAATATCGAATTTCGTTCATAAATTAGCTGATTTTTGTCCCGCCAAAATTTCACTATTCATACCATCAAAAATTAGAAAAATTAATGTTCTATAGGTATACCGAGTGAGCCGAAAAATTTATTTTTGAGTTATATCTGCAGCCGAAATAACAGAAATAAACGTATTGACTTGTTTGAGCGACGACACTTTAGAAAGCTATAACTTAAAATTTTTTTGAAATATTAATTAACAATTTTAGTGCACTATATTATTTAGAGGTATACACTATCGAAATATGGAAAAATGTTTCTGTTTTTCGAATTTTCACACTAGATGTGCCCCCTAAAACAAATAAATGAAATCACAATTCCTTTGTTTAAGAGGCTTTTAAGTTATAACTGCTGCCTAAGACTTAGAAACCACACATTAAAAATGAAGATTATACAGGAGGTTCAAATAAGGAGCTGTTCATTGCGAGAATGCTCACATCTTTTTGGAATTTCGGCTCACATAGGTGTTCGATTTGTGCGTTACAACGTAATATAGACCAGAAAGTAACAATTATTCGTACTGTAGAAAGTCGACACACAGTCGTTATTGATCTTGCACAGGGTTTGATATCTATAGCCCGGATCCATATAGGAGCCGTACACAATCTGTTTGAATTTTATTTGCTTTTTAAGGAGTTTACGCCAAGTGCTTCTCGAATTTAAATATAGATTTTTCAGTTGTAAAGTATGTGAAGTCATCCCTCACTACGTCTAATCGTTCTGCCTTCGTCCAGGTCTGTCGGCTCCAAACTCACGAAAGAGTACATAGCATCGACTATTTAAGTCTCATTGCATTTGTTTCTTAGGTCATCTATTTGCTTAGCCACTGTACAAACTATAAAATCTTTTAAATTATTAGTTTCACATTTGTTTGCTGCTGTCCGTTGATATTATGGTGTAAATGTCGATATACATTATATTGAGGAGTCGAAAAAGTCTTTTCGTAATTCCAATCCAACTTCAACTTCTTACCCAATATGTACCATTTTGGTCAACCAGATTTTGCCATTTTTCGGCTAGAAATTTAATTCCAACAGTGTAAATCGAAATTTCGAAATTTCCAGAACGAAACCGAGCAAACCATTGTTGTGCTACACGAACTGATACAGCATCGTCTCCGTAAACTGCACAAATATCATTGGTGGCTTGCGTGACATTCTTCCCTTTTTCATACAAAATTTTCAAAATACAGCGAATTTCCTCATTATTATCGCTCATTTTTGAACAGCTGTAATTTTTTTTAAATGAAGTTTAAAAACTCACATATCCAACACTATATGGCATGACACAATGCAACGACATCTGTTGACAAAATATGTGATATTTCATGCCCGCTTGATTTCACAGTAAATATTTGGAACTTTAAGCAAAATCGGTAACATGTTAAGCGATGGTAGTGTTAAAATTTTTCAATTTAATAATTTAAACTTGTATAATTAAGACTAGGGTATACGTATTTGTATGTTTAGCGCTTAAGAATATGCCCAAACATAACAACTTGCAAGTTTGAAAAGAAAATATGATAAAACGCTTTATATACATATATCATGATATGCGATATATATGAATATGTATACAGATGTATGTCTGCGAACATTTGTACAAATTCCCACAAGTTTGTGCAATTTGAACGAAGGAAAGTCATTTCACGGCGCACGAAGCCTCTTCCAAAGGTGCGTTTCAACAACACTGTTAATAACAATCCGCGTATGTGTGGATGTGCGTTTGTTAAATATACTTATAGATATACATATATGTATGTAGCTGTGTAAGTATTATATGCAAGTTAATTTCCATGAAGCTAATAAAGCCACTTCAATTTTAAAAGACAAACGAAGCGAAAAATGTTTTAAGGGTAAAATGACTAGGCGCTCTTCAGTTGCATGAGTAGTGTATGTAGCTACAACAACAACAGCAACAACATCAACACCAACAATGATAATAAGATAAAGAAGCGCCAAGTTGTCCAAGTGGCGCCTTAAGTTGCAAAGCAACAACAAAACCACAACATTTTGCTGCACATGACTGTACGCACACAAGCGCATTAAAGACAAAAACAAAAGCAATAAGCACACGGGCTGCATAAATTGCGAAAGTTCAAGTGTGCAAATGCCTGGGCGTGTATGTGTGTGAGTGTGTGTCGGTTTTATTTACCTGCCACAACTTATGAGCAAACTTTGTCGCTGTTGGTGGCAGCAACAGTAGCCGCGGATCACTTCAACTTGTGGTGCGCGCTTGTGCGTGCCACAACAACAGTTATCCGCCAAAGAGTTGTCAACAGTGAGCGCGAAGCTGCATGAAAAATACCAGCGAAATCTTCGCGCCAAAGTAGGCAATCAGCGGGTAAGCGAACGCGCGCACGAACACACTCGCTGTAACATTTGATGGCGTGCAGCGCCAGCAATTCCGACAGCATGCGCATAACTCCGTGTTCGCAACACAGAAGCTCCACGCGAAGAGACACAGGCGCGTTGCATGAGGCGGAGACACGTGGCCAAACGGCGTTGCGGCGCGCATTAACGGTGCAACGCGCTTGTAGCAGCGCACACCTGTGTGCATGCACCGTTAGTTTAAATCATTCACGAAACACAAACACACGTTCTCTTGCTTGCGCGGGCATTCGTGTTTGTAAGTTCGTATATTTTTTGACTTTCCACATTCTCAAGTGGGAATTCTTCTGAAGCATTCGTTTGGCTTGAGCTCTAAGAATTCCTTTCAACTTTCAAAAGGACGTACGTGACAAAGCAGCGGAATACGGGACAATGCTCCCTGCTGACATTTGCTTTTGCCCTTCACAGCGGCCCACATCCCCTCATCATGTAATCATATAAGTCACACATACACGTGTGTCACATGTATGTATATGTATACATAGATATTAGGGTGAGCCAATTAAAAGTATTACCGAATTTGTGGGTTAAAATATTAGCCTTCCTACTGAAGCCAAAAGATGCCACTTTTCACAGTTTTTAAAGTTTTTTTTTTTTTTTTNTTTTTTTTTTTTTTTGGAATTTCTATGTCCATACGACTCATATTTGACATTACATTACATCTGTCCGCACTTTCGGAAAATCTATTTTATAGCGTTTTTAGCGTGTAATTATTTCCTGTACTAGTTCGTAGCCATCCTGTGGCTTGGAATCGAGTATCTATACAGCCAGTTTCCTGCAGGTAATCACTATATCTACTGCCTCCCTGCTTCTAAGCACATTATTTGCCGTAATTCCATCTTAAATTATGGCAAAGTTGTCGTAACTCAGCACTTTTCCTTACAGCAAAGACTTCGTTTTGGAAGATAATCCAGTATACCGGCAGCTTGAACGGTCGGCTGAGATCTAGCTCCTCACAACAGATCCAAGTACTACTCTGTCAGCCATGCTTAATCCGTCTATGTAGTTATTTAAAGTTCTACTGGTGGGCGTACCCCTTCGTCCCTTTATAGTCTGACTTAAAAATTTATCGAAGATAAAGAGTTAGAATATGTGGTCTAATTTATCCAACGACTCCCTCCTCATTTAGGTTTACCCGAAGGTTCTTGTGGAACACATTTAGTTTTCGGCTTACCTTACTGTATGTATACATTTTTCATGTACATATGTATGTATTTAAACAAGAATTACCTGTCCGTATGTTATCACCGTATGTAACCGAATACGCTCCTGTAGGACTGTGCGTTAACGTTAAAACGTTAGAATACCTATCAACTCGCTGGCATTTGTCAGTGGCAGCGATGACAAAAAATAGAATATATAAAAAACGCCAGTGCACTGCAATCATATGTGAAATACACGGCACTAATTTTGCTCCAAGTGCGCAAACAGTTTGGTGAGTCAATGACCTTCTATCATATACCATCTGTTAAGAAACCTAATATCTAGCATTTATGATTGGCAGCTACTGCGAGCGGACTAGATATTATAATTAAGAAATTCGCTGAAACTCATTAAGAATATTGAGGCGTAGAACAGAAATACTCTATTTTGGGTACAAATAACTGCAAGAAGTCCGGATTTATATCCGAATGAAAAGACATTAACTCAACAACATTTCTCAAATTATTTTGTGTCCTAACAACTGCAACAACACGAAATTTAAATACTCAGAGAAACGGGAAAACATTAATTCGAGTGAAGCATGTATGATATGTCATTACACATCAGCATTTTTTGACAGTCCTTTGAATTGGTAGATCACTGTGAGAGTTGTGCAAAGTGCCTGCGAAAGAAATTCGATCGAAAAGATTTTAGGCAGCATAATTAAGTAATTTCATAGAATTATTTTCCATCAACTGTTTCGAACATTTTAATACAATGATTAGCTGAATTGGATGTCAGTTCAAAGAAAAGTTTGGCCAGAGACATTTCAATCCATGTTGTATATTAGTATTTTAGGCAATATGTTTAAAGCTCAAAATAACAACTCAAAAATTCAAATGTAAATATTATCCGAATGCCTGCCGACAATGACACTCCACGTCTACCGAAAGTCTCCATATTCCTTGGAAACAATTCCAGCGTTGCAAGAATACGTGTTCCAAGTTTCAATGCGGACAAGCCAGCGATCTGATTCGCACAACTAAAATTACAGTTCCGCAATCACAAAGTCACAAAGGAAACGGAACGCTTTTGGACACCCATCAAACTAACGGACGAAAACGTTTACGTTCACATTCCATTAAAAGAAGCAGATCGATTTCTCCTGCCACGTCCATCCATAAGCAACACCTGCTGGTATCACAAAAAATGTGGCAACCTGGCTCAAAAATGCACACCTGATTGCAAACAAGCGGAAAACGAATCAGAGACGTTAGCTCGCCTTTCTCGTACCATCCTACTGCCTCTTCATCACTGTCCGCCACTTACACACACAGTGTAACATAGGCTTACACACACTAGTGGACATAGGCTGTGAGGCTTCGGACGGCTACGCTTACAAACGAGCAGCAAAAACGAGGCGACAATCTACCAAGTCCTCGCAGTTAACCGTAAGTATTTACGTTGCCGTATCATCGGCCTTTGCTAACATGGCGATCTATACTGGAAGACGATCATCTGTGCACCTCAGGCACAACCAAAAGTGTGACTGCAAACGTATCATCGTAGCTGTGGAAGACATCTCCGAGCTCCCATTGATGACCTTCGAACTCCAAAATCCAGCTAAGACCTTTCAACGCTTCATTACTGAGGTAACCCGAGATCTAACTTTTGTTTTGGCACACTTCGGAGATCTTCTGGTCGCTTTTGTCAATGAAACAGAGCACAAACAGTATTTGCGTATCATCTTTCCATGCCTTCAGCACTGTGGCTTAGAACTTAGTAAGTCAAAGTAATCATCGACAGTCCTCGTCTTTCAACAATTATTAAGCCTCACAACTTCAGCATCATACCACATACAATATATATCTTTATATTTAAAAATTCGTGTCACGTTGTTTGTACGCGATGGATTCCTAAACTAATGAACCGATTTTAGCAAAAAAATGTGTCCAGTTCGAATCAACTTAGAAGATAGGATAGTAAAACAATTTATATATAAAAAAAGACAGTGGAGAAAGACATTAATCATGCACATTAGCCGGTTCCGCAATTTGTTAATGTTTATTAAGTACAATCAATTAAGCGGACAACTTTATTAACTGGACAGAAACGTTTTCACCTTTATTCGTGAATAAAATTTTCACTGTATTTGATGAATCAAATTAAAAAATGTATAGCACAGCAACGCGTGGCCGGATCCAGTGGTAAAGTATATATATATATATGAGCTCTGTACATTCGAGAAAGCAATCTCTACAAGTAGAGATAATGTGAGAATTTTAAAATATGTAAATTTTTTTTGTGAACGTTTCCATTCACTTTGCATTTATAATGAAGAAGCCATTAAACTTTGACTCAGTAATTTCCATCAAGCTGTATCAAAATAAAACAATAACTATAACGACCACTTTCCTTTAATTAGCAGTCGAGATTAAAATTTATAAATAAATATTTAATAGCTGCCATCAAAAATTATTTTCAATTCCCCCATTGTGCCCAAAAATAGCAAGCCACACCTCATTGCACATATCTTAGCGAAATTATGACATTAATTAATAATATATAACTTTGCAAACTGAAACTTTAACTTTTCCATTTTCCCGAGTGTGTATTTGAACTTTTTATTTGTGTATGCGCGAGTGTAAATGTCAACGAGAATGCAGGCGCGGTATGAAAGTATGTGTGAGTTGCATGTGAAAAACGCTTTGCTCTCGTTGAAAAGCGAACCCAGGGAAGGGAAACGAACGTATAAGTGTAAAATAAAACGATGAATGAAAAAGAGCCAACACAAACAAACACACGCTTATGTATGCATACAAATAAAACATATCTATGCATGTACATGTGTGAATGAATGCACATATGACAACATTTTGTATATTCATGTGTTGTGATATGGGAGTATGTAAAGTCAACCATTTGAATACAAAATAAAGCAACATTCACATTTTGCTCTGCGATAATAGGGGTATGACTTTCGAACTTAATTAGATTTTTTTTTTTTTTTATTAAATACATGTATTTGCTGTTCTGCTGTTCTGTTCATAGAACAATAAGCAAATTAGTTAACTATGGAAATTTGACTTGTATTATTGATCCCCAGTGAGGCCAATAATAATATATTTATGTATGTACATAGGTACATTTACATTTTGTTTAACTTAATTTAATATTAATTAACTTCTAAAGGGTAGGTCTAGTACATGATGCTTTTTAAGTCGAATGATTTCATTGGTTTCATCTAATAGCGTAATTGCCAGTAAGTTTTCATGATAACTAATTCTGCGTAAGTATGCCGTACCGAACCCTTTAATTTCATTTTTTATAAAAGGAATATTTAGATCCGAGTGTATGGCTTTATTCGTGGTGTACCAAGGAGCATTTGCAATTAGTCTTAAAGTTTTAGACTGATATCCTTGCAATATTTCTATATTTTAAATCGAGGCTGTGCCCCAACGCTGAATGCCATAAGTCCATATTGACTTTAATAAAGCTTTATGTAATAGGAGTTTAGTTTCGAGATATAGAGTTGATTTAGGTCCAAGTAACCAATACAGTTTTTTAGTTTTCATTTTTAATTGTTTATTTTTGGTTTGAATATGAGATTTCCATGTTAGGCGCTTGTCCAAATGCAAGCCTAAGTATTTTACGCTGTCAAGTTTCGGAATCGTACTACCATATATGCAGTAAGGAGGACAGTCTTTCCGCCTTAAAGTGAATAGCACGTGTACAGATTTATTTGTATTGACCTTTATTTTCCAACGATCTAGCCAGGACTGTATCTCATTCCGTTGTTTCTGGACTAAGTTGGAAGCTTCAATTGGAGATGGATTTGTTGTCAGTATAGCAGTGTCGTCAGCGTATAGCAATAAATACGTTTTCAGTTTGTGGCATGTCTGTAGTAAAAATTGTATAAAGGACTGGTCCGAGAACGCTTCCATGAGGTACACCAGCTTTGATGTATGTTATGGTAGAGGTTTCATCATTTACTTTGACATAATAGATCATATTAGCGAGATAGCACTTAAGAATTAAATAAATTGGTGATGGGAAGATTTTTTTGTTTTATATAACAGACCACCACGGTGCCAAACTTTGTCAAATGCTTGTTGTATATCCAAAAACACAGCAGAACAATATTCTTTTCTTTCAAAAGAGTCAATCAAATTTATAACTCGATGGCATTGTTCAGGTGTGCCATGATGTCGGCGAAAACCAAATTGGTGTTCAGGTATTATGTTATTTTCTTTGAGTATTGGCKAAATTCTACGTAAAAATATTCTCTCAAATATTTTTGAGAACAGCGCCAGTAGACTGATAGGTCTATACGAGGTTATCTCGTATTCTGGTTTGTTGGGCTTGGGAACCATCACAATTTCTGCACATTTCCACTGCGTAGGGAAATGGCTTAAACTTAGAATTGAATTATATATTAGCGTCAAAAACATAATACCTTTTTTTTTGGTAAGCTCTTAGCTATTTTAGCATCGATTTTGTCATAGCCTGGAGATTTATTTTTGTCAAGTTTTCGATTTCACTACAAATTTCTGCCGGTGTTATATATTTGATTGGCATTAACAATTGACATGGGGCATCAAGAAATTGAAGAACATCGGAATCGTTACCATTATTAATTGTAATAGGTGTAAAGGTTGTTTCTAAATGTTTTGCATATGCATCTGCCTTGCTCTTATCAGATTTACACCATGCATCATTGTAGTCCTTTATTGGCACATTTCTCTTTTTTGGGCGTTTCAGGTACTTCGTAGCTTTCCATATTTTGTAGTCATCGTTACTTTTGTCATTTAGATTTTCAATATAATCTGAGATTGATTTATTTCTAAATTCTTTAAGTTTATCTTTAAGTTCACCTGTAGCCTTATTTAGTAAGTCTTGTCTGCTGGGCTTCTAGTATTTTGCCATTTTTTTCGTAATTTTCTCTTTTGTTGAATTAATGCTCTGATATCTGCAGACACATGCACACAAGCACGACGTCTAGGTGTAAAGTTTGCGCTATTTTCGATTATAGATGCAGCAACTGCTTGATGAATTAACGACGTAAAAGTTTCAACTGCATTGTCCAGTTCTATTGTGCTTTTGATTGAGGTTTTGAGATCCACATTGTCTGTTATCTGGTCTTGAAAAATATTGATTTGGTTTTTATTATTTAATCCAATATACTTCCGTTGCTTTGTATTCATAAGAGTGCTATAACCGATAATAACTGACGAGTTATCTGAGCTTAGTTCTTCAGAACTGACAATGCCAAGCAGTGGAGTTTGAATGCCTTTATATACAGGAAAATCTAGCAGATCAGGGATTTTACGTGGATCACTTGGCCAGTAAGTAGGCTCACCAGTTGATAAAGTTTTAAAATTATTCTTTGTAATGCACTTATAAAGTTCTCTACCTTTTGGGTTAGGGATACGTGAGCCCCACCAGGGATGTTTAGCGTTATAATCACCTCCCATAAGGAATCTATTGCTCAGGAAATTAAAAAAGTTTTCGTAATCCGGAGTTGTGATGCTATGTCTTGGCGGTGAATACAAAGCATAAATATGTAAATCAATATTATTACAATTTAGTTTGATCCCTGCAGCTTGTATTGACAATGTTTGTGTTGGTTCAAGTCATCATCAAATATCATACTTGATATTTGATTTAACCAAAACAGCACAGCCGGCGTGAGCCCTGTTACTAGGGTGATTAGTGGCGATTGGGTCATAGTTTCTTATATTAAAAAAGGTTTTGTCTGTGAAATGGGTTTCTGAAATCAACATTATATCAATGAAGTTGTCTTTTAAAAATATTTCAGTTTCCTGTGTATGACGGGATAAACCA
>NW_017534619.1:101469-158612 GCF_001853355.1 Bactrocera latifrons
CTTCAGTAGGAGTTGACCAGTGTAATTCCTTTAGTACTATTCTATATGACCGTCCCTGTTTGGGCTGATATGTATGATAACTTATCTTCCCTGCTTCTAGTTGTTGTACAAATTTTCTATATGAATCTACGTTATTTATAAATAGTCTAACTTGTCCATCTTTTGACGATTTATAACTAAAATCTCTTTTAGAAATCAAAGTTGAAAAAGAGGTTATCATTTCACTTATGTTAACTACTCGAGGTCTAATCAACGGTGGTGGCTTTGGAATATTCGGCATTGTTGCTTCACTCGCTTCCATATTATTGTTCTCGCCAGCCTCTTGTTCATCATTGTCGTCGTCACTCAAAAGATCGTATCGGTTGCCATTTGAAGAGAGTACTCTCGCCTTCTGCATTCATTTCGCGACTTTACAGTTGTTGGATGTTTATTAACAAATTGATTTTGCAACACTTTGATACTTAGATCTCCACTAAACACGTGACACGTCTGTTCACTAGCACATTCAGAAAGAGACTCCTTAATTAGATGGATGTGAAAAAATTATCATTATCACAATATATGTCTTCGATTCGTTATTATTTTGCTCGCTACCTTTACGAGCTGCTCTCTTGTCAATAAAATTGTAAATAAGTCGCAATATATTTAGCTGTTCATCAATATTTATTATGTCGGCTTCTAAGTAATCTCAATCAGATGTAATACACTTATACCAACGATTTTTCCAGTCCTCGAGACACATTTTATAAGCACCTTCTGCTATGGCCTTCAGCTCCTCCAGAGAATTCAGTAAAAAAAAAACAACGAGCATATTGATTTTTGAGCGGTTTTGGCGTTTAATTTGGTTTCGGCTCATTTTTTCTCTTCCATTCCGACAATTGTTGACTTGTTTGCATATCATACTCATAAACCCATATCTCGTCATTCGAACGGACGCACGAGAGAAGTTGAGCTCTCCTGCAATCTCTTTAACACTTACCTAACGATTTGCAAGCACCATATCCTTTACTTTTTTAATATTTTCATCAGGTCGACCAGAACGAGACATGTCCACAATGATATCTCGACTGCCTTTGAAGGCTTTGTACCACTGAAAGGCAAAGACAAATCCTTTGTTCGATATTTTCATCCATTGTAAAAATCGCAACGCATTACTGAGGGGTCAGAGGTCAGAGACTTAAGTAACTTCTGTAAAGAAGTTGGTTGACAAATCGCTCATATTTGCATGGCAATTAAGGACAGTCCTACCATCTTAACAAAATTTTTTGAAATATCATTAAGAATGGGAATTTAATTAGAACTACTGGGCACTTTTTTGTATTAATATCGAATATAAAACTATGGGGTTACTAAACGTCTATTGACTCTGAAAATAGAATTTCCCCACAAAGAAGAAAGGTTGCACAATTTAGAATAAGTCAGAGGACATGAAAAAACAGTGCCTAAAAAAAGGAAACATTTGGTCATAAAACTACAAAAAATATCTTTAATATCTTCCTAATTTCGTTAATTTTTAATTTATTTTTCCGTAACCAATTGAAGATTCCAACTTTTTTGCTCATTACAACAAAATGTTATTAAATGGTCATACCCCTATATACCACAGGCGCTATACAAGCCCACATGAATAACTCCGTACAAGTGTGGAGATGTCATTCCACTTTGCGTAAGTGTTTTTGCTTTTGTAAACACACGTACATATGTACATAATTTCCTAGCGTACTCCACTTTTTCTCTACACACTTACCTACATACATACACATAGAATACGTTTTCGTTTTTATTTTTAAAAAAAGCGACTTTATTTTTGCTTTCTTTTGGCTTAGCTCGCAGCGCTTAAAGCATTTGCAAGTGCCACTTAATAATTCATTAGTATCATCTGTAAATTACACGAGCGAGCGCGAGTAGCGCGTAACTTTGTCATAAATTGCGAACTAATAAGCTAACATAACGTACTTTAAGACCTCGTTACTGCAGTTATAATTTAGACTGCTTTTAGGCATACAAAACCTGCGTGATTGCCGTACTTAGCCTTTAAGTAGGAGCAAAAAAGCTGATTAGATTATTATTTTTTTTGTATTTTTTTTTTTGCTTAATTTTTAGTACTCGGTTGAGAACAAGAATGTAAGACATTAAATAATTTATAAAGGCATTAAGTTTTTTTATTTTAAAAATGGTTATAAATAGTTTTAGATGAAATTTCATTTCTCAGCAACTACCAGTTCAATTTTGACTACAGCCTCCGCTTCTTATTATATGCGATATATTAAATTTTCGTTTAGTTTGCTGGCTGGTGGGAATCTCCAATTAATTGCTTGACTAATGTCTGCAAATATCGTAAGTGATTAAGCGGCCGTTCACTTCTGTGTTCTTTAGTGTTGTTTTTATAAAATAAATGAATTTTTTTAACAAATCTCCAAACCCAAAAAAAAAACCAGTTTACGCCACCATTTAAGGGATTTTCTTAGGAAACAGTACGTTGAAGCATACTGATCAGCACGATCGACTCCGCCCATGTATTTGATGTAATCCATTATTATATTATTTTTCATGACGGTCAATTCTACTCCACCTCGTAAAATTCGTTTTACAGGCTTTATTCCTGCATTGTCCCAGGTGGTCAAGCATGTCAAAAGCACCTTGTCCTTCCACGCTTTAGATTTCCTTAGATTTCCAGTATGTTACTATTGATTTTTTTCCGAATTTTATCCTTTTTTTTTTTTTTGTTTGTTCTGGTAGTTGCTTCCTGTTTGTTAAGATAGTTACTGCAAGGTAATATTTTAATTTAAATAATTCTTGGTCCAAGATATAGCTCATGTAATAACGATCAGTGAATATATAATATCCTTGAGCACCAGGTAGTTTTTCGAGAAGCAATGAATACGCCTTTCAAACTTCCAAAATAAGGAAGAGTACCACATTCTGTCATCGTATAAACCCTTCTTGTAAGTAATGAAGGGGACCAGACCTTTGAACTTGATTGTAGATTCACTTAAACAAATTCCTCTTCAAGGTGTAAAAAAGTTAACAAATTTCGAATTTATGTAATCCAGGAAACAGTTAACTAACTGTAGGCGTGTTCGTGGTCATGCATCATTTCTGATAGAATCTGTCTCTTGTAAACTTGCTCGAATAAAAAGGAATGTAGCTGGCATCACTCCGTGACCAATATTCTCTCAAATTTGCCAACGGCATTGTCTCCATATTTATTGTAACACCAATAAACGCCTACATTTCTTCGATAGTTACACTCCGCCGATTTCGAGAGATAATGTCTTTCCATCAAATTTTTTTTTTTTTTTTTTTTTTGTGAATTATTATTAGTTTCGATAACAATTGTATTGCCCAGTTCATCAGTAACAAATAGTTTAAAAAAATTCAATGGATCTTCCTTATCTGATGGTGCGTGCGGTGCTTCAGTAGCGCTGAATGGTATTATTGGCGATGTTTCTTTAGATTCAGTACAATCCATTCGGAACTGTCCGACTCTGAGTCTTCTTTATAGTATAAGTATCACTGGATATTACTCGGATCTTTCGCCTACTGACACCTCTCACTTCGTCACTACTGCTGTTATTCTCTGTATCTTGAGGCTCTCTGTGTAGTGCCGTATTTTCCTCGTTAAGCATCGTGAAACCAAACTCACATTCACTTGAACTTAATTCGGTATTACGTTCCATGATTTTAGGGATCAACAACTTTTAATTCAGTAATCTTTCTGCTACCACTGTCAGGTTCAAACTGATGCCGAAAATGCACTCCGCAAGATAATAAAATCTTATCTCATCTCCGTTTATACTTCATAGGAGTATATAGAAAGACCGTAACGAAGATAGTTAGACCTGCGTATCGAGTTAACGCAGCAAACTAAGTAGTGAGCGATAGTCACCTCCCGAGTGCAAAGTGTTAAACTCACAGTTCATTTAAGATATGGTAATACATTAAATAAAGTACTCGAAAGTGGACTAAAAGATTTCAAAACTTCGAATATGTGGGTGTCAGTGACCAAAAATATCGAAATATACAATATCAATTACATTCAAAGAATTTTTTTAAAACGGGTTTTTGTGCGAAGGAAACCTCAGCCGACCTGAAATCGCAAATTAAGTACGCCTGTAAAGTAGAAGAACTATAATTGAGTCAAAACTCCAAAATTTTCAAAAACCAACATTGCATAAAAGGTTCTATCGAGCGTAACGTGTGAAAGACGAAAAGTCTTCGTCAACAAAATGATTGGATCTTATCAGTGGGGATTTAGATCCTTAAAATCAACAACCGACCAGATTTTCACTATGCGTCAAATAGTCGATTTTAATGAAACCTTCGACAGCACGTAAAGGAACTGCCTATATACCAAGGCTCAAACATCACTGTTGACAGACATAAATTCGAAGTTGTAGATAATTTCGTCTATCTTGAAACTAGTATTAACACCAAAAACAATATTAGCCTGGAAACCCAACGCAAAATAACTCTTGCCAACAGGTGCTACTTCGGATTGAGTAGGCAATTGTAAAGTCCCCTCTCGACGAACCAAGACAAAACTCTACAAGACACTCATCATCCCCGTCCTGCTATATGGTGCAGAGGCACGAGGCATGAGTTTTCGAGAAAAAGGTTCTGCGGCAGTTTATGATCCTTTGCGCATTGGTAATGGTGAATACCGCAGTTGATGGAACGATGAGCTGTATGAGATATACGAAGACATTTTCATACGACGAGCTATCAGTCTATCTGTCCTACGGTGTTAGGCCCTCTGTATTTTCCTCCCCACAAAACTGCTTAATTTGTCTGAACGATGAAAACAAAGTTCTTATATAAAAAAAAAAACTGTCTTTATTTTAGGAGATAACTTCACGAAAGACAATAGATTATTATACAAAGCAAAGTTAAAATTTCCGAAGTTATTGTTCCGATCGGTCTATTATAGGATGCAGTTGCCACATAG
The DNA here is from genome assembly GCF_001853355.1 of Bactrocera latifrons. Classification (NCBI taxonomy): domain Eukaryota; kingdom Metazoa; phylum Arthropoda; class Insecta; order Diptera; family Tephritidae; genus Bactrocera; species Bactrocera latifrons. Next base: position 106,418 of record NW_017534619.1, read on the forward strand.
TATTAGATTTTCAATGTTTTTTTGTGGCGATAAAGGCAACAATCATTTATTTTGAAAACATACTAAAGAAACCAATTTCATTAGAAGTTTAATTGTTCAGTAAGTTTCATTACACTTCCTTCTCACATTTCTGCTGTCCGCTATGGACTTTTTTACGAGAATTACTTGCACGCACTTTTCACTTGCGCCGAGATGCGTGGGTAAATGCAATAATGCATAAAAGCTGCTATATACATACTCGTATATATATACAAATATAATATGTATTTATATATGCATGTATATGTTTGGTTTATGCATACATGCATACATATTTATACCGCACCGACTTTTACGTGCTTTTTGTTTGCCATTCACTGTGGCGTGCCGCAAAATGCAATATGAAAGGCGCAAACAAAGTGGAAGCGTAGTAAGCGGATAAGCAAAGTGGTGAATGAAAAATCGAGTAGGCCAACGCTTATGTACGCTTAGGTTTGTTTGTACTACAAGCACTACTCGCATGTAACTTCGAAATGTAGTAAAAAGGTATCTACATATATTTCAGTATTCATTCACATGTTTGAATTGATGTCACCATTCGGCATTTGAGTATATTTCTACTCCTCTGTAAATATTCGTGTGCGACAAATAATATGTTTCTACGCCAACTACGTCAACTTTCGTTGTTTCTTCAAATGTACATATATACTAGTTTTCAATGTCCTTAAATGTATGTATTTACGCAATAGAGTTTCTTTGCTTTTACACTCTTCATACGCAATTACCCTATTCCACTTAATAACTGCTTGCTATACCTTTTCTTGTTAACTGGTAGCAATATTATCAGATACAATACTATATTTGCAATTAGTTGTGTGAAAAATTGGTAATGAAAATGTATCACTCATACGCATTGGTGCAATGTAAGGAGGGATGCCTAATTTTATGGTTCCGAAAGACAAAAAATAGTTGAAATTCGAAATGTGTATAAAAATATTATTTGACTGACTTTACTTGTAATTTATAATTTAAATAATCAAGATATAAAATTTTCTGACTCCGTGTTATACAAAAATTCCACTCCGCAGCATTATTCCGGGTGGTACAGCGATAAGCAATGATGGAGAAGAGAAACAAAAATTAGAAATGGGTTCGCTATTGCAGTAAAAAATAAAAATAAGCAGCATCGTCATGTGGCAGAACCAGTATCAACAATAGATAGGGAAATTACTAAAAACTACTTCTCCGAAATTAACTTAGCCTGAGAACTGAGTATTCCGATAAAACTTTTAAAATTGATTTTAGGCATTAAGCTTGCCCACAGTTGCCAAAAAACAAAACAAACAACATTTAGCGCTAATTATAGTGAAGACCAACTTTTCCCTTCCGTTTAAGTTCTGCGGAGTTCCGGTTGGTCATTTCCGGTAAGCACGTAAAGCATTATTTTTCAAGTCAAACTTCAAGATATAAAACACTTTCGGCAACATTTTTCGAGTTTACTCGTACAGCGAGATTGGTTGTTTAAGCTAATGAGCTGAGGTTATATGGTAAAATTCCACACCAAGTTCAATTGGATTCTATCAACATATTCGAGCAAAATTGTTCCAGAAAATACTTAACAAAAGAAGAAACCGCCTACACTGAGAAACAGTGCCGGAAACTCAAAGAAAAGAAAGCAAAGCTTTTGAATTATGTTACCAGATATGTTATAAAGCCCTCTTTACTACTTACTATGGAGGACGGAAAAGTTTCCAAAATATCCGGATCTACTATGATGTTTTACATATTTGCTCAAACCGCAAACTTTTTGAATGAAACCAACACAGGTCTCTCGGTTCTCCCAGATGAGAATTTATTTATTCTAGGCCCTACTGCATTTATCATATATGATACCAGTAAGAAAAGCAGCAAATGCGATTGAAATAATTTAAAAAAAAAAAGACAATCGTTTCAGAGTAAATGTAGGTATTCACTTTTAATATTCCGATAATTACTCACGATAACAATAATGACAATATATCTAGAAGAATATTACATAAACATCTTCGCGAATTACAAAAGACAAACCAGGATCTGATAAAGCGTTTCAATATTATTTTTGAAATTATCTCAAATAGCTACGACAATATCTACGATGAAAAACCGGTAAAAAAAACCGGAGTGTAATGTGTCGAATACTCTCAGAGCTGAAGTGTTTTAATCCATCCGGTGACATGACCTAGCCAGCGTAGCCATTGTCTCTTAATTCACTGAACGTCGTCGTATAACTTGTACAGCTCATCGTTCCATCCAGTACGGTATTCGCCGTTGCCATAAATCTCCCGTCGACTCATCAGATGTTGTTATCGTATATGCCTCTGCACCATATAGTAGAACGGGGATGATAAGTGATTTGTAGAAGTCCAAAGTAGCACCTGTTTAAAAAAAATTATCAATGGTATCTATGTCATGACGTACGTCAGCAGTTGTACACTATTGTGACAGATTGTACCTTGTCTAAGCAGCTCTGGAGCTCGAACACTGATAAGGTACAAGTAGTTTGTTGAGGGTGGACTTTCACACAATACGCTCTATAGAACCTTATACGAGATGTTGATTAGGCTTATCCCACTGTATTTGGATTTGGGCAGAGTACACTTAAATTTCAATCATCGCGCATATTTTCATACTACCGTATTATACAAAGAAGCTACATGCCCCTTCTTAGTTCAAAATGAATTAATTGCAACTCTCAGTATCTTTCACTCCTCGTCATACCAGCTGTTCTTTAGCTTTTTCCGAAAACCAAAGTTTTCACAGAAGCTAGTTCTGCAGCAACAAGATAATGATCCTAGTCAGTGTTAGAACTGCGGAAACAGCCGGGTAGCTTGATGAATTTTCATATCCTGGAATCTAGTACAACAGACAACCTCAATTTCTGTCCTGTTGAAACCGATCATGAAAGCTGAATTGATCGACCGTTTTGATGCCTTCTTTGCCCACCCTAACGTTGAAGTCAGCAAGTAAGGTTTTAACATCGTGGTGGTAGCAGATCTCATAGGTGCACTCCAGACTCATACGTCTTTAGTCACATCGACCTAAATAAGCGATATGTTGAGGAACTTTGCGGAATGTGGCTAGGCGTTCATCCACCGGGGCGAACACCAGTACTCAGTGATGGAGTCTTTCTCCCAACACGCATCCGACACCGAATTTGCGCTTTCTGATATGACCATCATAGTGAATTTCACAAAGATCTACTGGTCTCATTCCCTGTCCCGTCCATCTTCCTACAAGAACATTAACCGGTTTTGCTGCGGCACCTTAAGGGTTCGGATGTTTCAAGTGCATGCCTCTTAATTGTAATCCTTACTGCATTTGCAGTTGTTGTCATAAAAAGGGGTCTCTCATCCGAGGCTGTTGTGTCCTTGTCATAGAGGTGCCTTTTTTACGAGATGGGTTCCAAACCCAGCGTACACCACTGGAGAGGAATGGTTCGCCTTCTGACTTAGTTCGTCTTCAAATGGATGAACTTAAGATTGATTTACAACTTCGTCCACCTTCTATAAAATGAATATGTTTCAAATTAACAATACAATTTCGGTGTAAACTTTCCGGAAAGAGTACCTTTAACAAATGCCACCTGGCCTAGAGAAGTCGGATCATAACTGTTCAATCCCTTAAGTTCCAAATATGTAAACATCCAAGTGCCTATGCCCATTTTTTGTGAAAATATAATTCGGTATATGCGATAAATAATTATATAGCACCGTTTTCGCATAGTAGTATACCCTTGAGTACAAAATGCATTAAATTGGGTCAATACTTCCTGTGCAGGTCACACCCGAACTTAGCGCTTCCCTACTTGTTGTTATTTTAAGCTATACATCAGTGGTAATGCGAAATATTTCTCAAAGTTATATACTCTTAATTGTGCAACTTCTTTCATTAAATCATAAAAGTGTCCAGTTACATTGAATCTACGAAAAATAAATTTGGGTTTTGGCAATACCTGAGCTTATTTGTAACTGATTTGATTAATTAACTGTTGTTTGTAGCTAATACAACTTTAGATTCCGGCCAAACGTGTAAAAGCTAGAAAGTCCGAAAGCCTCCATTCCATAAACACTCGCTTATGTCATCGTTTTCTCCATTTCATGACCTTTGACCAGCATGAATGTGAATGTGAAACTAATAAGCGGTGAATAGAGGGTTTTTGCTACATATACGTATACACTTTCAATTCACATATTTAGTCATAGCATTTATATCACGTCCCACCACAAAATGTGCGTTGCAAACAAGCACGTTCTTTGTACTTGCCGCAAAGCCGAGTATGAGAAGGCAATGTTGCTGCCTTGCGTAGCGTGCACTGCTGATTAGTGCGTGCGTCCATTGACTACAAATGGTTACAAACACATGCAACACAGGCATTTAATACATGTTTATACATACAAAATGCATTTTAAAGGGCTATAAATGAGACAGGACCGGTTCAACGGTTAAAAGAGCCCAAACAAAATGAATGCCCGGGCGCCTATTAGTATACTTAATATGGCCAGAAAACATTCTCCCAAAAACGAGCTAAAATGTGTTTGAAGGGCAATTGTTTTAAAAAGAGATAGTATGTGGAAATATGCAAGGTTAGTAACTCCATTACAATTTTTTTTTTTTTTCGAATAATATAAAATTTCAACGCAATTTAATTTGTAAGTTTCGTAAAAAGTAATGCTGGGAATATGCTGAAGTAATCCACTTATTGAAAAATATGTAGCACAAATTTAATCTTAATTCCTCATAAAAGTTAAACAGCGTTTTTAGCTCATTTATACCACATTTTCGGTTCAACACTTACCCATGAGACGAAGAAATTGCACCACTGCATGATGCGTAACTTCACCTTATCAAGCAAACGAGGGTTTGTGTCATGTGCTTGGGACTCGCCACGTTTAAAACGGTCCCAATGAAAAGGAACAAAAAGCCTCGGAAAAGAAACTCCCCTTTTGATGACGACACATAATAATCAGTTTAATATATTCATTATCCTCACAATTGTTGGCCCACCAGCACCCGTCTTCTAATTATAGCGACGCTGATGCAAACAAACGCTAATATCAGCTTTTATACTCCGTTAGTCTACAAACAGGCGCAGTCCTGCCACGCCGCCACGGAGAATGTCACGCACTCACGCAACATTTTCAAGTGCTCGTTAAAGCCGCAGGAGCCGCTTTAGCTTAAAGTGTACTCTTTTAAATTGAAGGCTAAATATTTATTTTATTTCATTTTCAAGTGCATGTATTTATAGCAACAAAAGCAGCTGAGCTGAATTGCACAAAAATCGATTTGAAAGAGTGTTAGTGTAATAGAAGTAAATCTTGAGTCTATTTAGTACTTAAACGCCAGCAGGCACTTGAGTGTTTCCGCTTTCGCCAAGAAGTTTTTAAATTGCAAACTTGCGTGTGTACGCAAGCTACAGTCGTACATAAGTACAAACTTCCCCTTCTTCGATTTATTTGTTTGCTTCTTTTGTCGCACTACAAACTTATTTAGCGTGCAACAGTTGCTTTTGTTTTTCTGCTTTCTCCATAGAATGCTTTGAAATACTTTAAACGAGTATTTTATATATTACCTACTTATATTTTCTGTACCATATACTTAGTATATATTTATGTAGTTGTCAACACACACATACTTACACCCACACAACGTGAGAAAAAACTGAAAATGAATACGCTCGGAAATACTAGAAAGCAGTGAATCGGAAAAAGCTGAGCAGTACTTTCTGCCTTCCACAGAACATCCTTCGCATTGCTTAATTTTCATTTCGTCATTTCGCTGATTGCACTCACATACATACGCACTTACGTAGGCACAGATGAACATGCAATTAGCAAACACTATTTTTACACGAACTCCTAGCTGTATATATAGCATGTGTGTAAGTACACTTTTATTGCAATCTGCTCTCTTCAACATTTGTAGATTTCTTCTCTGCAGCCGTGGTGAATTTCAACAAAAACAGTACAATTTAAGAGAAGGCAAATACATTGTAAGTATATAGGTACATATACATATAAGTAAATACCTACGTAATAATATCCCGATGCCCTGATATGCAAAGTGAAGTACATAATATAGTAGTGAGTAGTCTACCCTGAAGCGAGCTTTTAACGTAAAGCACAAGCTTTTTGTAGAAAGCTCCAATGGTTGTAAAATAAGCTGTATTAAGTTCAAAGACTGCCAAATAAGCTTCGACAGATAAACAGAGTGACTCGTGTTCTAAGTTAAAGCTCAAAGCTCCGAGCTAATACCTCTATCATACTACTAAAGTACCTAAACCGGAATAAGAATTAAAAACAAGGTGTTTGAGGGTAGAATTTTGGCTAAGTGTGATGTTATCTGATATTTTAATCCAAGACATTCATCCTCAACTATATTTTAAAGCAGCTTCCGCTCCAATAAGTATGTAGTTTACTGTTGATTGTAGAAGTGGCAGTTTGAAGTTAACACTTTTTAAGCGTTCCGGGAAAACAACGGCACAGTATAAGAGCTTCAAGTAATTCCATAGACATATAAGATAACTAACAGACAATAAATCTTCCATGACAAAAAAGTACCCGGATATTATAATTAATTTCCCCGGGTGAACGAAATTTTCAAAAAATGCTTTTATATTTACAATAACTTATCTGCTAGATTTGTGTCATTCTATTGATTAGGATTTCACCCGCTTTTTGATTTTAAAATATTATTGTGACATGGGCTTACGGGTTTCTTTCAATCAATCAAATTTCATTGTCTTATTAAATTCTTTCACGCCTTTAAGCTAGCTAGACAAAGTGCGTGGTCTTTAAACGGAGTTTTTCCAAGGGGTCACCGGAAATGGCCGAGTTTAAAATATATTTTCCAAAATGTCAGAATTTCTTTGTTAATAGAGTATGTTTGTAACAAGTAAAAAATTTCATAAAATATTTCAGTTTTTATATGAGAATATAATTTTAGTAAAAAGGCTGTCTTTCACCCGGGGAAACCCATGTAACCCCGTAAGCCTGTAAAATTTTTCTCTCATTCTCAACTTTACCTTCTACTAACTAATACATAATGGCCTGTGGAGAGGATGTGAGGTCTATAGGGACAAACTATATATTTCAAAGAGAAGCATTTGGAAAATTAGATTACTCCCTGAAACAATATATCCCACATAGGATTTATATGGTTCAATTTGATTTTTATATGCATTTTTTTAAGCTAAAATAAGTAGTTCGTTTCGTTATTGCCTCTATCCTTCGACAAACTATAAAAGGCTGCTGATAAAAGCCAAATTTAGCCATAATTTTGTACCCTACCAGACCGAAAATCTGTATATTTTTTTTAAAAGGCTTTTTTATTTATGCCATCAGTGTTCGTCCTCAATTGAATCCTCCAATGAAATGCTGTATTTGAGTGATATATTTCCGCTGTGCGAATGAACCCAGTACACGTACTTTCACTTGCCATTTTAACAGTTCGTGGTTGAACCTTCACTAAAGTTAATCAATTTATTTACAATCTGAAAGAAATATGTACATTATGTTCATAAAATTTGTAGACAAGAATGAATAAATTTTGCGAAGTTTTGAACGTAACAATATACGGTTATACGGCTTGTGCTTTTAAGGCACAATAACGAGCCCAATTGCAACCATAGAAAGATTTTTTAATGTGGTTCCTATTTTAAAGTATTCCTTTTAGAATAAGAATCAATGTAGATAATTTATTCAAAAAATATATATTGGTACCTATTTTATTTTTTCTTCTATACCCTCGTAAGCGATATCTACGCCAATGATAAAGAAAATGATCCGAATTGATTTCCATATCGCAGCTGATACCATCCATTAGCGCCCATTATTCTTAAATAGCTTGCAAAATAGGTTGTCTTTTATATTTCGGTGTTTGGCAATCGTGGTGTTGCAATCTAACAACTCACAACTTTATGGTAAAGTTTGTAATTTTTATTATTATTATTATTTTTTTGTTTAGGAAAAATATACAAAATATTAAACCTAATAGTAAGAAAGGAGTACAAGCTACTATGGCGATCGCCTTCGATATAATAGTATAAAATTAAAAACTTAATATTTTATTATGAAAATTACATTCTTTTAGAAAATTACATATATTAACAATGTTGGAAAGATGGTGTATTTAACAATGTTGGATATTTACTAGAATTAAAGTGTTTTTACCTAATACTCTCTAGTGCTGGACAGATATTGAATATATGTTCCATGGATAATGTGCTGGGGCAGAATGGGCAGGATGGTGTAGGATTGCCGCCAAGAAGATGTTGGTGAGTGACTTGCGTGTGTCCGATCCTTAATCGAGTGAAAATTGTTGCTTGCTGTCTTGAGATGTTGTTGGGGTAGCATACATTCGATATTGCATGAACACCTGGCCGTAAAAAAGGTTTGTTGTCGTTGCATCCCGCATAATTCGACAATCGCTCAAAAAAAGCCTCGTGTGGATTGGTGTAAAGAAATGCTGGAAAAATACGTTCGCGGTGCTCTAAAGGACGTTTAAAAGATCGTCACAGGTGACGAACTATGGATCTATGCGTATGAGCCCGAAACAAAACAGTAATTGACCGTGTGGGTCTTCCAAGACGAGCCAAATCCAACGAAAGCTGTTCGTGGAAGAAGCACTTCGAAGCAAATGGTCGCCTGTTTCTTCGGCGACTGTTCCGCTTGAGCAACATAGGACGGTCAATTCTGAGTGGTACACCACCATTTGTTTGCCTGAAGTCTTCGGAGAAATTCGAAAAACCGACAAGAGAAGACGAATCATTGTGCACCATGTCAATGCGAGCTCTTACACATCGGCTCAAACCAGCACCTTTTTGAACGGCCAAAACGTCGAATTGATGGGTCATCCGCCATACAGCCCTGACTTGGCAACCCTCTTATACAAGTCAACCTACGTACGTATAATGTGTGTACACTCTATATGAAACTGGAGGAGAACATTATTGAAAATTAAAAATTAATAAAACAGATCTTTAGTGGTCTGCTTGTTACTGAAATAACATCCATTTTCAATATATTTGTGCTTACAACTCATAAAACTATCAATGATTTTGTAAGATCTGCTATAAATTACTTTAAAATTTTTGATTTACATTACAATCAAAAAAAAATAAAATACAAAAGAACAGTTTCATTTGAAAAACAAAAATAAAACGAAGTAAACAAAGATCATAAAATATATATATTTAGTTTCAGTAAAAACTAATTTTCCAGTCGACCTTTCTCCAAGGACCAACAGTAATCTGTCAGGATAAGACGATACCATCAATATATATAATTAATTTAAGTTCCTGGTCGAAACATTCTCCTTTTTCTTCACTATACTTTTCAAAATGAAATGAAAATGTATACAAATATATATTCGATACTCATATTTGCTCCTATAGCCTGAACGTTTGTAAAATTTTTTCATTATTTGACATGCAACACTTCACAAATTGTTTTACCGTTTCCCACTTGATCATGTATTAAACCACTGATTTCATTTTAAGCAAATAACTTTGATGTACATATATTCTTAACCACCTATTTGAATACATAGGTACACCGCACCGATATCTGGCTATTTGACTACAAGATTGTTTCTAAAAGCATTTGAATAACTCTTGAAACTAAAGTAAAACAGGACATCTAGACTGAAGGATCTCTTCATTTGATTTTTTGTGAAACCTTAAAATCATCCTTCTAACTTTTCGCATATTTTCAGTAAGAGGTATGCCCGAAAAAGAAGTGCTTAACCTTAATCATGACGTTAGTAAGAAACAAGTATAGTATGTAGTTCTGTTGATCTGGGAGTAACTATGGACCCCAAACACAATTTTTGTGCATATTCTATGTTTTTTAGAGCTAAAGGCGCTTTTACTTTTGTTAAACGTTGATCAAAAGAATTAAGAGATCCGTTTAATATGACAACTCTTATTACATCTTTGGTGAGGCCTAAATATATTGGAGTATGGTATGCTTCTGTGATGTGGAACCCTAATTATTAAGCCCATTCGGAAAAGCTAGAGTCTATTCAAATGGTCAGTCTACATCTCTGTTGCTTGATATTAATTTTAACGTCCCGGAACCCAAACTTAATATCTGTTGCTGAGCAGCTTTAGATCGTAACGCTTAATAACTCTCCTGCCTTTTGTGACTCAGCTCGTTTGCGGATTGCACCCCTCGCTTAGGTTGGACGGGAGGAATGTAGTCGTTGGGCGGTTATTATTATAACAACGAATTAAAACATAAGTCTGCATAAATTAAAAAAAACTAGAGCATGTTCAATACTTTCATGAAAAAATGCTTTATCTTGGCATTTGTAAAGTTTTACCTTTGTTTGAACTTTGAAATTGTTTTTCAACGCAAAGAAAATTCTTTACATCTTTAGAGCATTCCATCTTATGACCAAAAATTGTCCAAACCGAAGCAAAACTGATCAGCTGCCCAAAGCTTGTTTTACTCATAACAATGTATCTTTGTGCCTGAGCCAGACAAAATTGATCGAAAATTTAATCTAGCATAAGAATGATGATTGTATGTGAGCTACTTTACTGAAACCCATAGAACATTTTTTTAGTATGTGGCATTTTAATAGTTTGTTACTGGCAACTCCTAACTCCCATATTTTCTTGGACGAATTTCTCAGATTTTGATTCTTGCAAGTTGCAATCGTATAAAATGTTCGGTTACAATAGAACTTTGCCCGTCCTTACTTGATACACATATGTTTCTTTAATTTTTGGAACCAGCATATAATGTAATTATAAGCCTCTGACATAGCTTCGAAATGAAAGCAAAAAAAACAAAAACTAACTTTAAAGAGTGCAAATATATTATTCCATAATTATGGAAGCATTGACATTTATTTAATACACAATATTAACATATATTCTTTTAAATATTTTCTTTTTCCTAAATCTGTCCATTGTTCGTCATAATGTCATCTAGGTCACAAATATTTTACTCAATGAACTTTGTCACAAGACTGAAACGCTGCCCTACCTGCCTATGGACAGGTACGTACTGCTTAAATAATTAATAGTTTTTATCTTTATGCAACCTTAAAAAAATGTATATTAGGTAAGGTCGAGAAGGGGCGTAACAGTAATTTCAAATTTCCATTTAGACAATAGTATAAAAGAGTGATAGGATAAATATGTATGTGTATTGAATTGATCGTATTATAATTGTTCCGTAAAATGTATGCATTCACTGCCGCTTTTCCTGGGAAAAACGCCACTACAGTCTTTGCGAAATTTCTGAGCCTAGCAAAGCTTTGTTAATAGACTCTTGCTCTGCCGTCCTTTTGGCTTTGTATACTTTTTAATTTATGAAACATAAAGCGGTACATAACCAACCCCTTTGTTTCATCATGTGTGGCAGCATTTGTCGATTATTATTGATTACTGTAATTATCTCTAGAAATTGAATGATTTTATTTTGCAGCAGTGAACAATGGTCTGAAATCTCCAGAGTCAGCAGAATATGCGATGCGTATGCGATTTATATTATTTGCGACCTACACTAAAAATCCCAGCAAACAAACGACTACAACCTCAGGGGGCACGTGAGTAAAATTCATGCGGTTTAACCTTTCCTATGGCTTCCTATTGACTAAACATAGGTTTTCTTATTTGTCTTCATTCAAAATATGATATACTATTGTCAATTGTAATTTCGTAGTATTTTTATGGTACTTTCAGCCAAAACCTTTACTTTCGAATGAATGCAGAAGAACTAAATTTTATATATTTCTATAATTTATATTATATATGGAACAAAGTATATTTGGATTACAGAAATTAAAGATTTAAATATTTTTAATACTTAAAATAAGAGCTTATTTTATTTAAAAAAGTATCTTCAAGTTTCTATTCACTCTTGTTCGATGAAATTGGGAACTTTGTCTTTTAAAACACTCTCTTAAATAGGAAACTTTCACCCACTATTGAGAAGAGAGCTAAGGAGACATTAAGTGCTGACTAAATATCAGCCAAAATCCCTGTCTCCGCGTATAGCATGAAGTTTAAGCTTTTCTTTATTAAGCTATTAATGGATCGTCTCAGTGTGAAATTTGCGAAAAGTCGATTATTATCGGATAGTATAAAATGTAATAAACACTCTCTCAATTTTTGTAATCGAAATTCCAATTATTACGATCGCTAGTTTCTTGTGGAAAGAGAACAGTGGGGGAAAAGTTATTACTACAATCTGTAAACGCGTTTCCCTCAGAATGGTGGTTTTCACAACAGTTTCCACTCTCAAAGGCAGAGTTTTGAAGATATCTAGTTCCAATTTGGAGGAAACATTTTCAACGTAATTCTCAATCGCGCTGTGGAAACGATCTTCCTAATTTTCCTAAACAAAATAAAGTCGAATAGGCGGGTGTTCAAACCGCCGGCATCTTGTCAAATTAAAAATTTCCATAGCGACTTTCCTGCAAATTAATAATATTTGGGAAATTTTTGATTAAGATCAAGCAGATGAACCCTTTAAGGATCATATTAACAGCACTCATTGAAATTTTCGTACTGTTCCTTAGGTTTTTCTGCGAGAAAAGTCAGTCATAATTCATAACTGGTTTTTACTTGTATCCCAAGTTATTATTATATTCTCCACAGTAAGTTGCACAATAATCTTCTCCAATCCCTCAAATGTATTTGTTTAATAAATAAACTTACCTAAACTATATAAGAATCAAATTAGTTGTTTTCGATTCGCCAAGCGTTGGAGAGTAGTCAATCGAACAAACTATACGAGATGTGCGCACAAATAGGCCGCTTTTGTGGTTGTGTGGTGCAACCCTGCGCTCGCATGTTTTCTAACATATGCGCAATTTTAATAACCCAACTAAAATAAGGTTTATATTTTCATTTGTCACTCACAATAGTAAGATTGATTTAAAATATGCACAGTAAAACTTGGTAGCATTGAAGATAGTGATACAAGATAGATTTAGGTTTAATGTGGTATCCGCGTACTTTCTTTTATGAATTTTACTTAAACTTAAAAGTTATCTCCCCTTAACAGAACACTCACTTTAACAATGAAACTAAAGTATTTTAAAAATCCCAAACTCTTCAACCATTCCTCATTATTATGTGTGTATGCATGCCTCCCACGATTTTCAAAACAGAGTTTCCACGAAATACTTACTTTTTATGAAAAAATAATTGTAACACGCTTTCAAAAGACAATACAAATATTTTGGGAAATTCGCTGTTAAAACACAACAACCATCTTTTCAGTTATGTTTGGCCTCTAAGCTAACAACGAGTTTTTTTCGGAAAGCTAATTACTATATTTTTCTAATGTACAGCAGATATATCGCTCTACCTGAGCTTCTTACCGCTAACATTTCTTCTACCTGAAGACTAGTCGTTGGAAACATAAACAGTATAAAAGAGTGGTCGCCTGAAAGTTTGCGGCATTTCAAAAAAAATATTTCGACAGCACAAGTTATAAAAGAATATATTTTACGGAAATGGATTTGCTAAGAGAATATAACCATGCAATAATTCTTTCATTACCGGAGCAGTATGATGATAGTATAGTAAAAGGGTTGGAGGAATTCTACGATGGTCCTGAGGGACCAAACGATAAAAAATGTAGCAGCAACTATTCAAAGGGAGAACTTGGATCGCACAGTTTTAATGAGAGCAACAACGAAATGGAGGAAGCTACTAAATATTACAGTTGTATGAGCTCAATTGAAGACCTAAACAAAACAGATAATAGCTGTGCTAGTTACATTGGATTTCGCACATCCACTCCCATAGAATCATCAAACTTACAACCGATGTTCGGCGTAGATAAATTCGGATCGATGTCGACAATATATCAAAATTTTACCTTTAACATTCCACTGAGAGAATCTGATTTGACGACTTTCAAAGACGAAAGTTATACTGAGAAGGAGCACAGCACTTCATCATCCTTAGAATCTAACTTACAGAACTTACAAGAGATTTTTGACGATAAAGATAACGTGGCCGCTGCCAAGATACCCAGTTGGATTTTTTCTAGCACTGACACTCCATTGAAAGAATCAGATTTTCAAAACTATGATGACAGTTATAATGAGAAGAAGCATCAGGATAAAAAAGCCTCCGCTCAGGATAAAAAAAGCTCAGAATTTTACTGGCAAAACTTGCAACCGTTGTTCGAGAAAAATGACAACGTAGCGATGCCAACTACAGGCGATAATTTTTCCGGCGACGACGACTTTCCGCTGAGCAGATCTGAGTTTGACAGCCGTGACAGCTTTATGGAGAGGGAGCATCAGGCGCTTATGTCAATTATAGGTCGTGCTTTTTCTAATCCTCCCAATCACAACGACGGATGGTCTAACAATTTTAATGAAGAATATTGGTCAACAAATAAGAACAATGACGAGTGGTATAAGGATAACGAAATATGGCCAAAGCCTTTGACATTATTTTAAAGTACACAATAATAAATTATCGAAGGAGAGAGAACTATTCAAAAAGAGAAACTTGATACTCAAATCAAAATGCTAACATGCAAGGGAATGAATGAATGAATGATAAAGAGTGGTTAGTAGACATGACTGTATTGAAAATTTTGAGAGAAACTTGCCACTCAAACCAAAAAGATAAAAGGCAACAGAATGAATGAGATGATGGAATATTTGAGAGTTTATTGAAAAAGAGAAACTTGCCACGCAAAAGTTCAAATGCAACAGAATGAATGCTGAAATAAACTTGATGAAATTACGGAAAGTATCTAAGATTTGATGTCAACCATTTTATATAAATGGGGTTATCGGAACCTTAGAATAATACCTATTTCTCGTCAAATCAATGGCGATATTTCTATCAAGTGTGGCTAATATAGCTGGTCTTGCAGCAGTAATTTGTGACCCATGTACAGCAAATATATTAGAGGACGGGGCATTAACAAATTCGATAATATATATACACAATTCAGAATATTATTTTTAAGTGGAAGTATATTTAGATGGAAACATACATATGTCTAGAGGGCAAAACTTTGGAAATCTAAGTTGATAATGACACGGCAATTGAAGAAATTTGTACTGCTCATTGAAAACTGAATCTATGTGTATCTTTGAACTAATAATAAATATTTTGCTATGAATACGAAAAACTAAATAGTTATTGGATTCTTTGTACTTTGCTTTTCAGCCGATTTTTATATTCATAAAATTCTGCAAATGGTAATGCAAGAATAAAATAATTTATAATATGAGACATAACTACTTTAGTTTTTTTATTTACATATGCATTCTTTCCTCAATTGAATTACCGTTCGTTCGCACCTACTCAGCCCGGTGCGCACATTTGGCCGTATCTTCTTTAACGCCTTTGCTTTTGAACACCTCACGTGCTTACGACAGTTGAATAGCCAACCAAGCCGATAATCAATACATGCCACCAAATCAATGAGTCAATAGTCACATGCCTTTTTTTAACGCATTCCGTGACAATATTATGTAAAAAAATTCTAAACAGCTGATTTGGTTTTTTACCTTGTTTTGCTGCAAGCTTTCACTTATTGCTACTATTTTGTATTGTTTCTTCTTATGTTTTTACTAGCCGTTAACTTGAAGTCTATTGCAATGATCGATTGAATTTTTGCTATACTTTCCATGACCGACTTTTGTCGAAACGTTAATGTAATTAGTGGCATATACCAAGGCGTTAGAACAATTTATTTTCAGTTCTTCGCGAATTCTTGAACTCTCAACAACTAACCTGCGGGATTTTATGAAAATGGATAGTAGAGAAACTGGAAAATAATAGAGGTGTTTCAAAGGATATACAAAGAGTATATTTCATCAAGGATTAAAAGGGTAAAGCATCCTTGAAAGGTTACCAACTAGATGGATAATACGGGGAAGGATTATGGGAACAGAAAGTGCAGAGTGCAAAGAATTAAAATTTGTGAGAACTTACATTCTAATGTGAAAATATCGATCGTTTTGTACACGGCACTAATCTAATTAATGATTGTGAAGAAATAATAATTGAAGAAACTAAGTCTAAGTGTAAAACATTTAAAACCAAATTCAATTATTCTTCTAAACACAGCGCATCCTTTACCAAGGTTTTGGGGTTACTACATTTGAAAAGTAGTAAAGGTGTCCTTCAACCTATTTGAAGATCCGAAATTTTGCAGATGTCTACTAAAAATGGATTCAGCTGCCATGAAAGAAAAAAAAACTTGTATTATACTTTAATAAATGTGAATGCAATATTATTTAAAGTGATAATGTCCTTAGAGGCTCTATTTACTAAAAAAATCCAATAAAATAAACGAAAAATATAAGAAAAACCTTTCGAAGGACTTCTGATGTCCTGTGTATCATTGGTGTGAAGTATTATTTCGTGAGAAGAATAAGAAGTTATATAACAGTAAATAAATGCGAACACAAAAATTAAAGTTAACTGTATTTTTTAAAGAAATAATGTGAAAGAAAACTTCTACAGTGTAAGAGCTTTTTACTGACATATTTGGATACAAGAGATTTTTTAAATGTTCTGTGACACTAGTGACTACCGACCCATATATTTTTAAATAAAGGCATCATTCTCCCGGTAGATCAAAACTTTCGAATTGCAAACTGGTGTCAGTAGCGAGCATATGTGTCATCCATCGCACGGACAGCTTTATCATACCCAATAATTGATAGAGAATGTGTCCCACATTGTGTTTTTAGATGACTGCTACCTCGCGCACCTTTAATAAGTAATTTGCTAATACGAGATTGACACTTTGATTTTTGTATGCGATGTCACTTCTTAAAAAATAATGGAAACAAAACTACTCATATAATTTGGTTAAAATTATTTGGTAATAGTGGTCGTTTTCGAGAATGTCCTCCATTTAAAACAACATAGAAAGCCGGAATTATATTCCGCTAAACCTGACTACACCCAACTCAAGACTCTCCCACGGAACCTATTGCTAAAAACTACTTCGTGAGGGGACAGGACATTTAAGCTTTCTCTGTTCTGCGGATTGACGATCGCTTCGCTTACATGTTCAGAGTCCTCTATATACTTTATACACGTCGGACAGTTCGGACTAATGTCATTGTGAAATCTGTAATGGTAGAATGGGTGCTTTGTCCATTAGGTATTTGAGTCAGATGGAAATCCAGACCCCATGTCGTTTATCTATTCACGAGTGGCGGCCTTTAGATGAGGATTGCCACCACTGCTGCAACATTTTAACCAACTTGTTTCTCTCTTCTGTCAGAAAAGCCTATGTACTGCAATTATTTGTTTAACATAAGATTTTTTATCCAGTGCTTATAGTAGTATTACGGAACTCATTGATTTCACTATTACAAATCGCCGGCTGGAACGCACGCTGCCACTATTGATAGAGCCTTATAAATTTTGTTGGCTTCACCAGAAATATACGCTAGGCGTTTCTTTAGTTTTAATTTTGGAATTCAATTATACTCCCCGATACTTCAGCTGCGGCTGTGAGGCAATCTCGTACTTCCCTATGCTGAGCTCTACTCGCAAAATGATAATTTAAGCACTCTTTGCATTTGTTTCTTCGGTCGACTAACGAAGATATCGTCCTCATATGCTATAAATTTCATGTCTTTAGTTCATTTCTTCTTACCACCCCGTCATACATGAGGTTCCATAACAGTGCAGACTGATCCTCCACTCGAAAGAGAGTAGTTCTTGATGCCTTCGTCTATATCAAAAATTAGTCTTCTGTTTTTGAAATAACTCGTGATAATGTTCATGAGGTGTTCAGGGGCGCGTATTTAAACCAGGCCCTTGATTATGTGTGGCCATTTTGCCGTGTTGAACGCATTCTTAACATCGGCGCGCAGTATTTTTTGTACCACCCGCCGGCTTCCTGGATAGCTAACTCTACGCGATTTCGTGATATTTTTTCGTGCGCTTTACCCATTGTGTCGAGAATACACAGAGGTCGGTACGATAAAAGTTCTTCAAGTGGTTTCGTTGTTTTCTTCACGAGTCGGGGATTACCTTTTCCTTTTTTCAAGCTTTGTACATTTTAGCAAACATTTGATGTTTTGAGCTTACAGCTTCCTTAAAGGCTCTATTGAGTATACCATCTAATCCATATTTAGATACATAACGTACGTAGATGCATTCTTTGGTAAATAGTATGTTTTTAACTCCTCAAATATATTTCCATGCAAGACTGAGTTCAATAAGAATATTCAATTTATTCGAATTTAATGACATACCCGTAGTCTCTGCTGATTGTAAATATTCTGTGTTTGATTTGTGCTATAAATGGGCATTCACAGAGAAAGTGAAAATTTTTTTCGTTATTTCTTTCTAGCTTGCAGCTGCGAAACACTTTATTTTAGAGCATACCCATTTTTAGCGCGTGTTTTCCGAACAGCCACACTATTCTCTCCCCTACGTAATAAGACCTTGATTGCAGTTATATCATATATGGACCATGTCTGTTTCATTATATTACAGTTGGTTATTGATTTCCACTGTCACTGATTTCTTGAAATTGAGTATAAAATTCTCTTTTGATCGTTCCCAGCGCATATGGCGTTAACTTCACTTCGGATTCGTCTTAGAGGCTACTAATTTTAGCTTTTTCGTTACCTAAAATGTTCCTGTGAGAACAAAAATTAAGGTCAAGTGCGAATGACTTGATAGTGAGCTTAAAGCCTTTCTGTAATTGTTAGCTACGATGGAATTAATAAATAAGGTCAACAAGACCAGGTATCCCTGTATATGGTTGCTTTCTGTTTCTTCCCGTAATTCTTTAATAGACCACTATTGTCCTTTTATAACCATTTAATATAACCAGTTCAGGGCATAAAAATACTATTCAAATGATATAAAACACATTTTTACTATGTTTGGAACTTACATTAGGGGTATTGAGACCAGCTTTGTTTACGCGGGTTTGGTTTCTGTAAACTTAACAGGTTATCGTTTTACCGAGTAACGAAGTACCAGACTGGCAAGCAAGATAGTTTTTTCGTTACTTGTTAACATCACTCAGCTGTTTTGTTTGCGTTCTTGCCTCAAAAGTTAACGAAAAAAAATCCATTTGCTGTCTACTATAAATTAGTTTCTAAAAAATTTTTCAAACATAAGTATTTAATATAATTGATCAGCTGTTTTGAAACAAACCTTACACCCACTACTGATGTACAGCAAAAATTACGTTCACAATTAAGTGTTTTAGCGAAGTATCAACTAACGAACTCCCATATTAACAAGTTCGGTCTGAATGCCCCTATTATAATGACGAAATTATACGAAGGAGGTTACCCTCAATTTTGTAAGCTAACTTCGAGAAATGAAAAAAATAATTTCGGAATTAGAACTCAATCTCTTGAAATAGATTGGTTCAGTCCGATATCCAGTGATGTATAATTTTTCTTATTTACTTGTAGGCTTATATAAATTTCCAAGTAACTAAAAATTGCGGTACTTTTAAGACACTCACTAATTATATGTGCACATCAAAATGTCACAAAAGAAGGACGATGACCCTGAACAGGGTGAACCCAATTACAACATCTCTATGGGAGAGGAGTATATGCTAAATGAGATTGAAAAGAATTTCATATTAGCGGCCGAACGTGGTGACATACAGGGTGTTAAGAAGTGAGTAACATAACTTTGAACCAATCTCACAGATGGTTTTATAACTTGAATTTTACATACCAGAATAATTGAGGACAACAAGGGTCAACCGGATAAGTTTAACATAAACTGCGTGGATCCGCTCAATCGCTCAGCGCTCATTTCTGCCATTGAGAATGAGAATTTCGACTTGATCATTGTGCTGCTGGAATGTGGCATCGAAGTGGGCGACGCGCTCTTGCACGCCATATCAGAAGAGTACGTCGAAGCCGTAGAGGAATTACTGCAGTGGGAGGAAACGCATCACAAAGAGGGGCAGCCCTATGTAAGTATAGAGAGTTGTGCAACCGCATTTATGGTGACACTGGTGGCCACAATCAATTAGCATGTATGTCCGTCTTATATTTGTCTGTTTGTTGTTCGTCAAATAATCTATTTTTCATTGTACTGATTACTAATTACAGAGCTGGGAATCTGTTGACCGTAATAAGTCGACATTCACGCCGGACATCACGCCATTAATATTGGCAGCGCATCGCAACAATTACGAGATACTGAAAATTCTGTTGGATCGTGGTGCAACACTACCGATGCCACATGACGTGAAGTGAGTAAAACTGCGTGCACACATACACATACAAGAGTAAATTAACATTGTCACTCAGATACCTGTAATCCGCTGCAACTCGACAGCTTGTTTGCTATTGTCAATGTGTTGGTTAGCATTTCTGTTATAGTTTTGCAATATTTTTCCATCTTCCGCAACACTATTGACCCCTTTACAAACGATGGTGTCTCTCTTCTATTTGCTGCTTACCAATACCATTTCATTGCCGTGCACATACACATACGCACACCTCCATATTTAGGTGACGTGAACTCCATCAATTGACTATTGGCTTTTGTTGTTATTGTTGTCCGTAGTTCTTATAGCCGAAATTAGTCGCGTTTGGCACGTTTCCTTATTTGTGCTGTCCCTGCGCTCCGCATGCGTTTACGTGATTTTCAGCGAATTTGCATTATTTTTGAAATGCTGCCGCCTCTGCGCCGGTTGTCGTCATCTGTTTGGTGTTGCATGTCGCATAATATGACGTTGAATAATTCGAATTTATGCGCATTGCCACAAATTGTAGTCTGAGTCCTATCAAAGTGGTTATGCCAAACAGCTGTGGAGGTGTAAACCAATTCAAAGGCGATTGCTGCGTGCGCTTATGTGCGCATTTGGTTTTTTAGCACATCCGTGGATTACTTAACATTCGCCAATAATTCACTTAAAATTAAAGTGCTGCTTTCTTATTGTAATTTAAATGGAGTGACTTCTTATACATATAGTACATAATAATCAATTCGGTATTTACACGACTATTAACATTGGCTTGAGAGCTGAAGAAAATTATATTGCGTAAATAACTTCATAGAAGTGTGGAAAAGGCGCACGTGAAATTTATGAGCTTCTCAAGAAACTTAGTACTTAGAATTCTGGTTTATCACATAACTAATCGTTTTTCCTACAGCTACAGTTGACGACGGAAACAGAAGTGGTTGGATCCAATACAGCCATAAAACCTGTTCGCAAACGCATTCGCAGAAATTCCATTAGAAAACATAACATTTTATGCAGAGAAATTAATATCTTGACTATATAAGTGTCAATGTGTGGCATGAAAGCCTACGGTTCGTGAACTGTGTGTCTTCTGACAACATGCTTGAAGCAAATTAGACTATTCAGATGAAAGTAGACAATTTACTGTCTGCTTTACGATGATCCTTCTTATTCTTTATTGACGTTTACACCGCTTACGCGGTTATAGTCGAGTTTGTCGTCAATTGGATATTTCAAGCATAGCCACATCCTTTTCCACCTGTTCTCTCTAATGCACTTCCTCCGGTGGGTACTGTGTCCAATACTATTACCTAGCCAGCTTAGGCGCGGTCTCTTAATTCGCTTAACTATGCCAATGTCTTCGTATATCTCATAACGTTTCAGAAGATATTTCGTCTTGCCCGCATTTCCCATCAGACCCATTTGCTTCGCATCTTTCTCCAACCTGGAGAGAGCAGAACCAAAGGCGTGGTTCTTATGGCAAATGATATCGCTTTCATCGTCGTACGTCAGCAATTGTTCACTCTACAAAACTTTGTCTCTGTTCAGCTTGACAGCTCGAACTATTTTCTTCGACAGTAGAATGACGAAGTCGCACGATATGGAGTCGCCTTTTTTGAAACCTGGTTTGGTATAGAACGGCTCGGAAAGGTCCTTTCCGATCATGGTAGAGCTTTTGGTATAACTTAACGTCACTTATAGCTTACTTACTTTTCGTTCTGTCAAAGTCAGCTTTGAAATCGACGAAGAGGTGGTGTGTGTCGATCGTTTTTTCACGTGCCTTTTCCAACATTTGGCTAAGGTGAATAAATTAATAAGGTCTAATCAGTTTGTTGACGGTGGTCTTTAACCGTTCACACAATATGTTCCATTACACCTAATATATGATGTTGAGGAGGCTTGTCCGACCGTACTTGGCGCAGATTGTGGGTTTTGGCTTTTTGTGTATGCTTCTTAGTAGTGTTTCGCCGCCGTATTTGAATAGTTTGACGGGCAATACATCGGCCCCGCCACTTCATTGTTTTTCAGGCGGGTAATTGCTGTTCGAACTTCTTCTTGGTCGAGTCCGGTATCACCCAGTGTTACGCTTTCATTACCATTCAGCAGGCTGTAGAAGTATTCTTTCCGTAATTTTAGTATGATAGGCCTTCTACAAGAGTATGCTCCGGTCTTAAAACCTTCCTTCTGTTTTTTTTTTTTNTTTTTTTTTTTTGTTTTTTTTTTTTTTGTGTCTATTTTCTCTCCACTGCGATACGGCACTCCGCGCCATACCAGCTGTTTCTCGCCTTTTCAGAAAAGCCAGGGTTGATAACATTAGCTCATAACTAAATTTTTTCGAGATATGCAAATAATATATTGCCACATGGAGACTTCTAAAATCAAAAAAGGTGAAATATCGTATTTAAATTTAAAAAAACAAACATGCCTTGTAAAGGGTGTTTCTATACTCTTGTAACATTTTGATACAGATTATAGTAATTTTGTTCATTTAACGGTTGTTTGTACCATTTAAGGCTAATAGGATCACTGCCACGCCCACAAAACGCCATTAAACGAAAACTATGAAGCGCCACAATTAAGAACTG
Source organism: Bactrocera latifrons (assembly GCF_001853355.1). Taxonomy (NCBI): domain Eukaryota; kingdom Metazoa; phylum Arthropoda; class Insecta; order Diptera; family Tephritidae; genus Bactrocera; species Bactrocera latifrons. The sequence continues at coordinate 129,216 of NW_017534619.1, forward strand.
AGTTAAGATACAAAGCTTTAATTTGGCACAGGGACATCTGTGGGCTAAAAATTCAAAAAACTGTGCGTGGCCACGCCCTTTAAGATGTTTTACTCATATATCTCCTAGACCACTACAAGTATGACTTATGTTGCCATAACCAAATTCACTAAGGACAAGTCCCTGAAGCACCCTTGTCGATACTGTCAAAGTAAATGATATCCGATGATAACTTCGTCTACTCTCCATATAACGGTTTTAGAAAAAAGTACTAAAAATGTTATAAATCAATAATAAAAGCCCTAGAGGAACGAGGTGGTATGAGAGAGATTTATAGTAGCTAGAGTCAAATAAGATGAACGCCCTCGAGCTTTGCAGTCTTTTCTAGAGCTAAAAGAGACACATAAAGACTCCATAGAGCAGTAGTCCTAGGTCGGATAAAAATTGAGATCCATTCCGGTTATATAGAATCGTTTTTTATGAGAGTGTTTTCAGTGCCTTCACGACGAATCTTCAAATGATATGCCTTAATTAAAAATTTTAGCTCATTTACCGTACTTCCTAACAAAAAATCTTTTAAATTAATCTTCCGTAGATGTGGTTGCGACGAGTGTGTCACCTCTCAAGAAACCGATTCGCTGCGGCACTCACAATCGCGTATCAACGCCTATCGCGCCCTCTCCGCCAGTTCACTGATAGCACTTAGCTCACGCGATCCCGTTCTAACGGCGTTTGAGCTCTCATGGGAATTGAAACGACTGCAGGCGATGGAATCCGAATTCAGAGCGGAATACACGGTAAGAAGGGGGGTGTGAATGTTATAATGCGCGAACACAAAAAACAAAGAAGTAGAAAGTGAAAACAAATGCGGAAAGAGGCAAAAAGAAAGCGAAGAGACAATGAGATTACCGCTTAAATGCATTTATGTGATTGTAAAAAAGAATATGTTGCGCTTTTGCGGCTTCTTTACGCATTTTTTAGGTGACCATATGTTATTCATTTGTATACTAATGTGCATAACTGTAATTTTATTTGTGTATGTGCGCACTTTCTTGTGACTGCAGGAAATGCGTGTGGGTGTGCAAGAGTTTGTCTCATCATTATTGGATCACGCACGCACTTCCACCGAACTGGAGGTAATGCTCAACTTCAATCACGAGCCAACCACCGACATTTGGATGCCGGGGCAGCGACAAACGTTGGAGCGCCTCAAATTGGCCATAAGATACAAGCAGAAAGCGGTAAGAAATTAATGCACTCAACATACCTCAACAACAACAAGTTTGTTGTTGTCTTGGCATTTGTTTAAAGCAAATTTGCAAATGTCTTCTTTATCACCGCCATTTAGTTTGTGGCACATCCGAATGTGCAACAATTACTGGCGGCCATTTGGTATGAGGGTCTACCCGGTTTTAGGCGCAAACAAGCCTCACAGCAGATCATCGAAGTGGTGAAGCTGGGCACTATGTTCCCCATTAACAGCATGAACTATTTGCTGGCGCCGGACTCGGATGCTGGCAAATTCATGAGAAAGCCATTTGTGAAGTTCATTTCACATTCCTGTTCGTACATGTTCTTTTTGAGTAAGTTGTGGGCGGTGAGCGTGTTATAGAGCGAACACCGAAATACTAATATAATCTGATCTCTAGTGCTTCTGGGCGCTGCATCGTTGCGCGTCGTTCAACTATCTTTCGAGTTGCTTGGGTTTCCTTGGATGTTGGCCATGCTGGAGGATTGGCGTAAGCATGAGCGCGGCTCTTTGCCAGGACCGATCGAACTGGGCATCATCACCTATATTGCCAGTAAGGAACGTAAAAAGTTATTTATGCAGAACTCATCGAAAATGTTATTATTTAAGGTCTTGTGTTTGGTGAGCTGAAAACGCTTTATTCGGATGGCCTGTTTGAATATATCATGGATCTTTGGAATATCGTCGACTTCGTTTCCAATATGTTTTATGTCACTTGGATACTTTGTAGGGCGACAGCATGGATTATAGTACATGTTAGTAGCATCTTTTATAAAAATGTATTTTGCAGTAAGACATTATTACTATTTAATTTTCACAACTTAATAAAAGACATACAATTTTACCTAAGTTGAAATTCTTCGTGTATACAATTTATTTTCTAATAAAATATCTTTACTTGCTTCTAGCGTGACTTATGGTACCGCGGCATCGATCCTTACTTTCCGCGCGAACATTGGCACCCTTTCGACCCGATGTTACTTTCCGAAGGCGCTTTTGCTGCCGGCATGGTGTTCTCTTACTTAAAATTGGTTCATATTTTTTCAATCAATCCACATTTGGGGCCACTACAAGTCTCTTTGGGACGCATGATCATCGATATCATCAAATTTTTCTTCATCTATACTTTGGTGTTATTCGCCTTCGGCTGTGGCTTAAATCAGTTGCTATGGTACTATGCTGAACTGGAGAAGAACAAGTGCTACCACTTGCATCCAGATGTGGCGGATTTCGATGACCAGGAAAAAGCCTGTACTATTTGGCGACGATTTTCGAAGTGAGATTTTTTAAGTTTTTCGATTATTCGACTATTTTGTTAACATTCCTCCCCTCTTCGTAGCCTTTTTGAAACATCACAATCACTTTTTTGGGCTTCCTTCGGCTTGGTCGATTTGGTATCGTTCGATTTGGCTGGCATAAAGAGCTTCACACGGTTTTGGGCTCTACTTATGTTCGGCTCCTACTCGGTTATAAATATTATTGTGCTACTCAACATGCTTATTGCCATGATGTCCAACTCGTATCAAATTATTTCGGAACGCGCAGACGTTGAATGGAAATTTGCACGCTCCCAGCTGTGGATGAGTTATTTCGAGGATGGTGGCACTGTGCCGCCGCCATTCAATATTATGCCATCGGTGAAACTGCTACGCAAGACATTGGGCAAAGAGGCACCGAAGCGCACTAAAAGTTTTATGGTGAGTGGGAAATATTTTAATTCTGGACTGATAAGTTTATTTACATCTGTTGAGTTAGTCATATAAAGGACTGTTTTTCTTCGATAATAATAATTATTATTTTTTGTAGAATTTTATTACACCAAATATATCTCTAGAGTATAAATAACTGGATTATGCTGAAATATATTGGGATAATATTAAAAAAAAATTTATATTTAAAAAAAAGCTAATGAGTTGATTATAAACGAGTGTAGGCGCCTCCACAAATTTACGTTAGAGGCCAAGAGCTTCGTCGGTAAGTTACGGTCTCTTCATACATACCCAGGATTCTTAGCATTACAAAGCACTTTTGTTTCTACTGTCCAAATGGGAAACCAGTAACCTCCAGGCACTTTATCCTTCATTGTCCAGTGTTTGCAAGGCTAACGATGAAACAACTGAGCAGTCTTACCTTCGACGAACCTGATGAAATTTGTGTTAGGCTTAAAGCCCTTTGCCGATTTGTAAAAGTCTTTCATATATTTAGGGTTACCATATCCATCTCAGTCAAAATCAGTCCCGTTGCGTATGCAGGGAATCAGTGCATTTTTCACGAAAATCAAAGAACCAGGGCAGAAGGTCAAAATCAAACAATTCCCTGACTAATCATTGAATATGGTAACCCTACATATATTGTATAGGAGGGATACGAAGCTATCCTAGTGAGATTCCTGTTAAGGCATCGTACTTAACCTAACTTAATTTCCTTTGCAGGGGTGCAAGTTATTTTCAAATACGTAAATAAATCTGATAAATAGTCTCTTAAAAATATTTACCATTTAAATTATATCATTCGAAGAGGAAAATTTTTTTTCGCCACAGTAATTAGAGGCACCCAGTTAACTATTTTATTACTTAAAGAGTGTGAGTTCTCTTCAAATTTCTTCAAAGTTTTAAGTATTTACTATTCAGACTTTTATTTGAAGGATAGCGAGACGATATTAATAGATTTTGCATACAAATTTAATACACATTGTTGTCCCTAATCCACCTCATCTGCCAACACTGTATGCAGAAATAGAGATTGTTGGGAAGAAGAGACAAACCCTTGCGATGATAGAAATAAATAGTTGGTCATTATTAACAATTTATCAGCTTGAGAGACCAGTCACCGGTATGATGGCCATACAATCGGCGCCAAAGTGTTAAAGTAAAGAAAACCAGATATTTGCCAATCCAAATTTCCTCACTGCAATAGCAACAGTAGATATCTTCTTCACATTGATTCTTATGCTATCTCACTCTTACTTGCAGCGCAAGACGAAGGAGCGCTCACAGGCGTTGCACGACAAAGTCATGAAGCTGCTCATACGACGCTTTGTCACCGCAGAGCAGCGTCGTCGTGACGACTATGGCATAACCGAAGATGATATCATTGAAGTGCGTCAGGACATTAGTTCGCTACGTTTCGAACTATTGGACATTTTCCAAACGAATCGTTTCAACGTGCCCGATATTGAGAAGAAAACAGCAGGTGCGTAATAAACCATTGTGGCAATTAAATGATGCCCTAGTGTACTGAGAATATTTAATGTGTGTTCACAGCTGCGGCGGCCGGCACCAAGAAGGGTAAGGTGATGGAGCGACGTATACTGAAAGACTTCCAAATCGGCTTTGTTGAGAATTTGCAGCATGAGATGACGGTAGGCGATGAGGGTAGCAAGGATATCTTCTCCTCTTTGGCAAGGGTAATTGGCAAGAAGAAGTCATTGAAATCGGGGTAGGTACAATCGGTTACTGCGTAGCAAGTACAACCACTACTCGCCATTTCTTGCAGTGAGAAAGACTGGAATGCCATTGCACGTCAGAACACAATGACCGCCGACCCGATTGGTTCCAAGCGTTCGTCAATACAGCGACATAGTCAGCGCAGCTTGCGGCGCAAGATCATCGATCAGGCGAATGAGGGCCTGAAGATGAACCAGAATCAGTTAATTGGTATGTAAAGTTTCGTTCAATTAAAATATTATCTCATTTGTTGCTTCGTCGTGTAGAATTCAATCCGAATTTGGGTGATGTGACACGCGCCACACGTGTTGCATATGTCAAATTCATGAAGAAGAAGATGGCAGCTGACGAAGATGGCGCCGCAGCCGCGTCTGTAGAAGCAGCAACAACAAGCGCTACTATCAAAGACGAAAAAGCTACCAGCGGCGTAAGTACTAACCTTAAGGCAATACTTCATATAAATGTGTATATAAATTTCACCTTCACTTAAAGTCAAAGAAAGTGAAACCGGACGATCCAAAAGCTGCCAGCGATGAAAAGGCTGATACTGTATCCAAAACCTCCAGCACCGATGCCAAACCCAAAGAAACTAAACCAGGTGACGCTAAGCCAGCCGCACCGGCTCCACCAGGAAAACCAGCTGCACCTGGCACTAAACCAACTGATGCAACAAAGAAAGATGATGCAGCGAAGCCAGCTGCAGGTGCTGCGGCAAAATCACCACCCCCAGCCGCTGCCAAACCAGACCCAGCTGCTAAGAAGGATGATGCCGCTAAGCCAAGCGGCTCCGAAGCTAAGCCCGCAACAGCACCTAAACCAGGTGACAGTTCAAGCGGCGGCACTGCTGCCGCCAAGCCTGCTGTTGCTAAACCAGGTGAAACCACAAAGCCAGAAGCTGCTGCCAAGAAGGAGGACACTGCTAAGACAGAAGCGGCAAAACCAGGCGCTGCTGCAAGCGCTAGCACGACAGCTGCCGCCGCTAAAGGTGCTGCCCCAGCTGCGCCCGCGGGTGCAAAGCCCGATGCACCGACAGCGGGAGGCGACGCGAAACCGCCTGCAACGGGCCCAACAGCCACCAAGGCAGCTGGTGACGCTAGTGGTGCCAGTGGTAGTGGTGGCGCTGCGGGCGCTAGCACGGGTGCGACGGCAAAAGCAGATGACAAGAAAGCGGACGACAAGAAGGGCGATGAGAAGAAACCAGACGAAAAGAAAGCTGACGAAAAAAAACCGGACGATAAAAAGGCGGCGGCACCTGCTCCGGCTAAACCGGTAATTAAAGTGGGACAAAGCAGTGCAGCTGCCGGCGGAGAGCGTGGCAAATCGACAGTCACTGGACGTATGATATCCGGTTGGTTATAAGTTGAGAATCTGTGTTATGCGTACTTCCAGATTGTCAGCTTATGTTTTCAAACTTGGAAAATTTACTAAGACATTTTGTGCTTTGCAAGAGACAAATAAATTTATATTAAATTGAAGTTGTTTTAAGTGAAATAAAAAAAATTTTAATGAAAATTCTAAATAACTGATTGTTCTATTATATTTCGATTTCTTCCACAAAATTTTTCATCAGGGAGAATATAGTCTAAATTATATTAATTACTAAAGCATTTTAATACTCGCACAATCCGCACCACAACAGATTTATGGACTATGTTTGCTTGGTTATTAAATCTGATCGGACGAAAGAGATTACTGGAGCGATATGTTTACAGTTGTAGACTGGTCCTTTAATTACCAAAAATTTAAATAGTTATAGGGAAGTCTTATGATAAAGCGCCTAAAGTATTTTAGAAAACGGTTCAGGCCATTTCAGGTTTCTATAGTTCAACAGAGTGATATTATATTATCCAAGATGATTTTAATCTTTTTTCTTTCGAAAACTGCACAATCCAAGACACCGACCGATACCGATTCTTTTCATACAGTTTTGTCTATTGAGTGCCAATAAGAATTTTGTTTACTTGCGGTCTACCGTTTTGCATTAATTTTGATGTTTTGCACACAGATAGTTCGTTCCATCGTGTTTTGATTTTCTTCACCATGCTTCTGTCGAGATTATCGTATTTACAACACATGGGCTTCCGAATATTGGTCACGTTTTCGATATGCGATACGCGGATACTGCCTTGATTTCTGATTGGCTGTCTACGTAGATGTAGACACTGGAATTGCAAGCAGGTGCATTAGAGGCCAGCTGCGCTGCTTTCATAATAGAAAAGACCTCAGCTTGAAATATATTGCACTGGTCTGGCAACTTAAAAAGTTGCCATGTGCCTAACTCTGGACAGTATATTCCCACTCCATCGGCCATCGAAAAAAGCTGCCATTATAGACGTTTAGAGTGTTGCGCGTAGCCAATATACCTTTACGGCCGCCATCCTTTTCTATGCTAATTTGAACCTTCTTTCCCAGTTGAAAAGTGGGGGCATGTAGTCGCTGTTTGCCCAACCGCCATTACCTATCGCGCTGTGCCCGAAGGTTCTATATGTACATTAAAGAAAACTACTAATTTTGGTTATGTAGTCTCAATTCTTATATGCGTATCTTATTTAGAAAGATTTGCCAACATAGTTTCTCCACTTTCTACCTGCATTCATCTTCTTCTTTTGTTTTCTTATTTTGTGATTTCATAAATCACCCTTGAAGGCTGGATTGTATACATCTCTCCACCATAACCTAACCTACAAACAGCAGTTTGTTGAAAAAATCTTACAATAAACAAGTAAGGAAGAGCTACGTTCGGGTGTCACCGAACATTTTATACTCTCGCATCAAATACCGTATTTGTGCAAAGTTTTATTCCGCTATCATCATTGGTTCCTAATGGATATATTATACAGAGAAGGCATCCGATGAAATTCAAAATAGCGTTACAATGGAAGAAGGCGTGCTGGTGAACCGATTTTACCCATATTTGGTACATGTCATCAGAGTGTTAAGAAAGTATTATATACCGAATTTCATTGAAATCGGTTGAGGAGTTCCTGAGATATAGTTTTTGGTCCATAAGTGGGCGACGTCACGCCCATTTTCAATTTTTAAGAAAAGCCTGCGTGCAGCTTCTTTCTGCCATTTCTTCCGTAAAATTTAGTGTTTCTGACGTTTTTTGTTAGTCGGTTAACGCTCTTTTAGTGATTTTCAACATAACCTTTGTATGGGAGGTGGGCGTGGTTATTAACCGATTTCTTCCGTTTTTGAACTGTATATGGAAATGCCTGAAGGAAACGACTCTATAGAGTTTGGTTGACATAGCTATAGTAGTTTCCGAGATATGTACAAAAAATTTAGTAGGAGGCGATACCTGTCTCTTATACACATCTAGATGTGTATAAGAGCATTCCCTAATCCTTTATGCCAAATTTCACTTTAATATCTTTATTTATGGCTTAGTTATAACACTTTATAGGTTTTCGGTTTTCGCCATTTTGTGGGCGTGGCAGTGGGCCGATTTTGCCCATCTTCGAACTTAACCTTCTTATGAGGTCAAGAAATTCGTGTACCAAGTTTCATCATGATATCTCAATTTTTACTCAAGTTACAGCTTGCACGAATGGACGGACAGACATACAACCGGATTTAAACTCTACTCGTCACCCTGATCACTTTGGTATATATATCTGACTCTTTTAGTTTTAGGACTTACAAACAACCATTACATAATGAAAACTATAAAAAGGAAGTTTTTTACAAGAAATTACTTGTAGTTTCAGGATTTATTCTACTCTATTTCGATATTACATGTATTTGTCATTGTAGTAAAACATGCTTGCTGACAACGCTTAAGTAGTCTTCACATGATTTCTAACACTACCAGCTAAGTTACTGCGCAACATTTTTAATATCAAACAAAGCCATATTCGCCAGCTCAGCAACATGTTGCTAGAAATTCCTGAACCACCTGTTACAGATGTTGCTACACATTTAGTTGTAGCAAACAGCTGATTGCGGCAAAGACAAAACTTGAGGCATGAGGCAGCTTAACGCACACTTACACTAATCTAGATACAGTTATACAGCTTAATACTGATGTTGCTTCAATTGCACGTCCAAATATGCAGCTTCATTCATGCCGGTTTAAAAAACGGAGTTAACACACACACGTACACGTGTGGCACAAAGCATTTAGTGACGCCCACAACAATAACTGTGCAGTAACAATCGGAATTTTCAACAGTAACGGTACGTAGTACCGAGAATCCATTGGATATCTTTGGAAAATGTATTAGTGCTGTTGCTCACTTACATATACGCATTCATATATTTATATATGTGTGTATGTAAATAAGGAGTATTGCACGCAAATGCGCCTAAAAGTTGGCATCTCCTGTCATCGTTGCTATGTGTTGGTATTGATGCCTGTATCGTTTTGTTGCCGTCATCCCTAGCGCTCATGTATGTAGCTGTTGTCACTGTTGCCACACACACACACATATGCAACTTGGCATAAGTATTTGCGACTATGTTGCTACATCATGACGCGTTGTTGCTTCGCTTGGATATTAGCCTGACGGCGATGGCTTTTGTCTTTTCCGTATAAAAGGACATGCGTTTTAACAGTTATCAAGCATAATTTCGGTGAGCGTGGTAAGGCAAAGTACGCCAAAGACAGGCAAGCAACAAGCGGAAAGTGTGAATTTGTGACAATTTGTGACTCGTTTCAGTCACACGGCCACCACTCGTCTCGCCTGCATATCTTCTCCAGCGGCGAGCAACGCAGAACAGTGCCTTGCCGAGACTTCCAAACACGTTGCCGTCACAAAGTCGCAGCGCTCGCTTGTTTGTTGCACAGTTTATTTGTTTGTCTGCAAATCAACAACGGTTATTTTTAAATATTTTCATCTTTTTGCTTTTGTTTTTTTTTTTTATTTTTTTCACAAAAAACTGCAACATTCGGATTTCAAGGTTGTTTCCTTGATTATTTTCATCGCTGTTGGGTTTTGTCACGCCACAAAGGATTTATCAAAATGAAGTCTTTCTACTGTTTGGATGTTATCATTTGTTCGACAGTTGTTGTTGTGGCCTTAGCTGGATTTTCCGACGCTGGTAAGTGTATAAGAAGAAGCAATTGGACTCTCAAATGTGACAATGATAAGAACTTTACGCGGATAACGATGCAAAAGTTTTGCGATTTTGAAAATTTGAAAGGGTTTAAATGTGAGAAAATAGTTTCAATGTATTTCGAAAAAACAAAATAAAAGAAAACGCAAACTTTCGTGAGCTGTGCAATAATATACTTAGCGGTATTATAATAAAAAAAAATAGTTTGCGATTGGTGAATCGGTTGAGATATTTCTAACAATTTTTGCAATTAAAATGCATATTCGTATGTCATCAAAAAACCCCAAAAAAAAAACCAAAAAAAAAAAAACAAAACACAAAATATTATTCGACTCTACGCAAAATTGATAAAAGTGACTTGATTTGAAACCATTTAAGAAAAAGTATATAAACATAAAGAATAAAAAACTTCTAATTAATTCAATCCGAAATTAAATTTTATATAGCTCAAAACCTATACTTGTATTAGTTATCTAAGGAATAGTGTTCAGCTTTTTATTTTTCTCAGCATTAACATATTTAAAAACACTTATTTAGTTTTGAAAATATCATTTTCATACAAAATAAATTTCTTAAACCCTTTTATAAACTCATAAAATTTTTGGAATACCAACCAATCTTTACTTATATTTAAGTTTTACTTTTATTTTTAAATTTGAAGCTCATAGTCTATAACCAAAAGCTTTTAAGAGCAAGATTTTTGTAGCTTAGCCTTTTCTTCACTCTGCCTAAATGTAGGCAACGTTTAATCTTTTCATATAACAATCTCTAATCAACTGAAGCAATATTTTCAAGCTTACTTTTTTAAAAGTGGAAAAACATTCTTTCTTAGCTTAATGTTTAACTTTACAAGCTATAATTGAAAGTTTAATTTTGCAAAACGTTGCCCGCCCTAAATGTATGCATCGTTTTCTTTAGTAGGAATGCATTATATTAACAGCCGTAACTTTTTTATTAAATAATTCAGCTAATTTTAAAATTCTATCTCGAAAAGAAAGAGAAAAATAACTTAAATTGTCTCCTAATTGACCCTGATTTCCACAAAACTTAAAAAAAAATCAATTATAATAGGTAATAATCTACATAAATTGCTTGACTATAAAAATATAATTCCATACCATATAAAGCTTGATTACATTAAATATTTGATTACAAGAATGAACGGATTTCAACATTATTAACTTAAAAAAGAAAAATTTAAAACGAAAACAGAACAGAAAAATTAAACACACTGCAAAAATTTTAATCAAATAAAAATTGTTGAGCCAGGTGCAGGCTCTAAGGTGATGATTGAATTAAAGAGAGTTCTATAAAAAGCAATTCAATTAAAAAGAATTCAATAAAAAAAACGCTTCAGAGTCAGCTGATCCAAATCTACCATTTTTAAGAAATATTTTAGATAATTTTTGCTTCCACAACACTTTTCGTAAACAGCGCATTGAATTCTAATTACCATGAATATTTTTCTGGCAAATCGCTCTATGCTTCTAAGACCAAATTATCTTTAAAATATTTTATTTTTTATAATCCTGGAAATATCCTCTCTAATGTGAACTACCTATTATATAAGAAATAATATTTTTTATATTTTTCTTGGATTGCTTAAAGAATTGTCAAATCAATTTACATCGACAAAAGATACTTTCTAATTCAAATTAATAAATAGAAGTAATAATAGAAGTAATTATGAATATATACTATTATAGTTTGAAAGGTTTATGTCCAAAAATGTGAGAGATTCATATTCCATTAAACTTTTTTCTAAATTTAAACTTCGCTAAATTTCATTTATTTGAGTTGTGTAGAAAAGTAAAAAAAAAAAAATAATGGGAATCGATGCGTATTTGAATCTTTTACGAAACATCTGCGCCTCACAGTTCTGCCAGCAGAAGTTACAGTAATTTAGGTTACTTATTATAAATCTTATAAAATCATTAGTTTCGGTTTGCATAGTATTCTCTTTAAATGGATGTTTTGGATGGATACATATATTTCAATATTTCCACTAGTATTTATATTCACGATAAATACCGCTGATCGTAACTGAAGCCCTATGGAGAGTATAGTTAAAGTTTTTTGGAACACGATGTACTATTACTTATGAACAGAAAATAGTAAGAATTTGGTTATAATTATTAAATTCTTAATTCATTCTTCAAAATCTATGTCGTCAGCATTAAAGTAATGCTGTCCAGTCTTGCCCAGAATACATTTGTGCTAACATTTTTTTCAATCCGCGAAGCAGTTATTTTTCGAATTAGCCTTCAAAACGCGTATAATGTTTTCAATTGACTAACACTCAAATAACAGCACGGCAGAGTTAACAATTCAATAATCCAAGAAAATTGTAAACATAACCCTGATTTTTGAACTGCTTTGATGTGGTTTTTTCAGCTTTGCCACGATATACGGCCGCTTGATCGTCTGCTTCCGAGTAGTAGGCATAGATTTAAAACTCATCGACAGTAATATTATGTTTCATAACATCCTCGTGGTCAGAAAATATTGTTATACAGACGTTAACATGTCGCTGTTTTCCGTAAAAATTTAGTGATTTTGAAATTAATCGATATTCCAAAGATATCAGTAAAATCGCTGACTGTTAGTCGTCGCTTCTCAAGCACCAATTCCTTTATTTTCCGCACAAAATTTAAGTTTAAATGTGTTTGATTTTTTGCCCACAGTAGTATTTTTTATAAAACTGCGTTGCAAATAATACATTAAAATACAACTGAAAATAGTTTTTACTGAATCCAAGAAACCTTAATTGACAAACAAAAATGTTAGCTTCCTAATCCAAAACTCGAATTGAAAGATTAGAAATAAATTAATAAACTAAAACAAAAAAAAAAAATCGGAATAAAAATAAAAATTTGAACCCAAAACAGCGGATGGAAAAATAAAAAATAAATGCTAATCTCACGCCTTACAATTATAATTAAACCAAAAAAAATTTAATTCGATTACACCTTCACAAAAAAAATGTTCATTACAAGAACTTTGATCGATCAGTTTTTATAGCTGCTATATACAACAGAAACCCGAACTGAACAATTTTTTAGAGACTGCATCACTGACTAAGCAATAATTTTAGCTAAATTTCTTAAAGATATATCATCAAACGAAAAAGCTTTCCAAATAATAACCTCATTCCGATCGTTCAGTTTATATAGAAGCGATAAGCAGTGTAGTTCAATAAAGGAGCAGCATAATGCAAAATTTCAAAACAAAAGCTGAGGGATTTTAACTAAATGAAAGATATTTGACAAATTTTTACTTCCGATTTTGTGATATAAATTTAATCGGAATCGGAATTTAGAATTGAAAATTGTATTTTTAGTCCAAAACCTTTTAGTAGAAAAATTCGCAATACTGCCCTCTAGGAATATTCGCTATCAACCAGTTGACACCGAAGGACAATATTTATTCTTGTTAACAAATCTAACCCTGTCAACACTAATGTCTTCAACACTGTGGTGTCTAAATTAAATAATAATTCTAACTTAATTTTAGAAACGCATACTATATAATTTAGCCACTGTAAGAATACCATTTCCATATTATCTTGATAACCTGTCTCTCACAGTATTATGCAAACCATTAACCCACACATTTTACAGAACGAAATGAAATAATAGTAAACAGTAAATAGTAAAAATTGCTCTTTACTAAAAGCAACTCACTAAATTGAATCACTTAAAATATCAAAGTCATAATTTACGCCAACGTAGCAGCGCCCATTGTGATTAATCGCAATTTTAATACAGAGCTTGCACAAAAGGAAGCGCCAAAAACGTGCTTAAAATTTACATTAGAAAATAAAGCTAAAAGTTTTACACTTTCTCACCAAAAACTCGCTCTTCAGCCTATAACAGCATTCGTTAAACAAATCGCCGACGACAATTGTCACTTGTGAAGCAACAATTCAAAAGTAGCCTAACAGAGATTTACCGCAATTTTACGTGAATATTGAAGCAATCAAACATTTTCGTAAGACATATTGAGATGTGCGTTTCAAAATGGTATTAGCAAACATCAATCGCACTGCAGGCTACTTAAGCCACAAACAACCATACACAGCAGAGCGCGCGCCGGCGGTGAACCAGTGCGTATGAACAACAACGGCGCACTTCCTTCTTGTGGCGTGTCAATATGGCGACGAGCTGTGAGGCAATTGCTGTTTGCACTCTGCATCTTCAACTTTGCTGGCTCAACTACAAATAGCCACATAAGTTGTGTCCATTTCACCTACATTTCTGTTGTTGTTGCTCTTCATATTGTGTACGTGTTGGTGATTTGTTTAAATTTAGTGCTAAATTGTTGGTCATTAAATTTGCATAGAATCCCCGTAGCAATCAGGTTAAGCTTGGTAAATTGCAGCAAATGTGTCAGCTGTGGGGTTTTTGACATCATTTCACACACACCCACTCACCCGCTCTCCCCATATACAACACTACACATACACGTACATATAAAACTATATCGTAGAAGCATATATTGATCAGCTGTTCGTTGCTATATTACTATTTTCACTTTGCTTAGACAAATTAATTATCTGTATTAGCACACTTATAAGCGTTTTTTGTTGTTATTGTCTATTGATTTTAGAATCCGAGCAACGGAGTTTATTTGGTAAGTTAAAATTAATGTTTACAAATAATTTAGAATTTCTTTCGAGCACAAAGGCACATTTGAAAATATAAGATTAATTACATGTAAATAAATATTATAGCGAAATAAATGAATTAGTGAAAGTATTCAAAGTTATCACAAGTTTCTGCTCTAGCCGTTAAGTAGTTTAAGAAAAATTGGCGAAAGCTCACTTGATATATATATTCATTTAGATTATAATTAGATTCAAAATTGCTCTGTCAAGCGTTCGATACCAGCGTATAATTAATATCGATTATAATCGGTACTACAATATCTACATTAAATCGAAATAACAAAATTAATAGTCATCAAAATTGATATGAGTGACTCCTAGTGCCTCCTAAAAGTCGCATCATATTCCTTAGCTAAAATGCGGAACAAATTTTGATGACACACTTTCACCTGTAGTTATTCCATTTTTGTTCCATGAGCACCGAAATATTTAATTTGCAACAACCACATTATAAACACTGAAATAATATTTTCAATATGAATTTTAAATTTTTTAATTTAGCTTTTTTAATTATATTTCTAAAAAGGAATAAGAAGGGAACTCATTAATTAATGGAAAGATCTACATACTCGAGCAATCCGTTTAGGGTATACCAGAAGGTGAAAGAATTGAAGGAAATTTAAAACTCAAGGATATATGTATGTACATTAAACCTATCAGACTTTTCAATCAAAAGTTGGTCAAATTCAACAGATACGGTTCAAGCCCCTAGGTAGCGAATACGACTCACGCATCTATATCTGACTTTTAATCGAAAATATCGTTCAATGTGTGAGTTGTATAATTGACAATGGTAGGTCTGCAGGTCAAAAATGTTTATAGTTGTGTCAATACCTTTGTCCCACGTACCTAACACAACGATTTTCGAACTAGGTGACTTTATACCGCATAACAGGTTGTTCAATAAGTTTTGTCGTTCATTGCTACTAGCACAAATTTTTTGTTGTTTCGTTGGTACCACACAATATAAGAATGCAGCTAATAATTATGCAGGTCATTACAATCTTTTATGCCTTATTTACAGATAGTTTGTGAGATCGGCTTAATGCTTTTTACAATTCGTTAAAAACTTTTCATTGAACTGTATCGAAATATTTCATCTATTGCCGACGTATATTCTCAAACCAAATATTTATGTCATAAAACTATTGGAGGTATAAACTCTTTTTTATAAGCATTATTATGGTAGTCTTACTGTTAATAATATAGTGCAACTCTTATATCGAGTCCATATAAACTTTTTGACTACTAGCAACTTTTCCATTGCTGAGTTGTTGATATTTAATTATCTTCTCAACTTCCCTATTTAACTAACTAATGCTGTTAATATACGAAGCTTAAGGATTAGTTGATTAGTGGCTAAAATTGATAAAATTGAGCAAAAACTTAACGTAGCCACCATTTAACAAACATATAACATCCGGGTGACTTTCCTCGATATGATTGGTGATGATACTTTAATAAACCTAACAGAATATTTTATTAGTATGTGACTATTAGTAGTATGTAGTATAAAAAATAGATGAAATCGGGTCAATACTAGCGCAAACTCCCATTTACTACATATGTACAATGATTTTTGTTTTTCTAACAAACCTTTTGTCGATTATGACGGTCTATCTGTAAATAGTTGAACCGCCATAACTCAAACTTCTACAAGTATAACTCGAAGTTCTCCATAACTCGAACTCTTGAATTGATAATAGAATTTCTACAAATTTGCTTCCATAACTGAAAGTCTCTCTAACTCGAAGTTTTTTTTTATGAATTAGGGTGATTATAGCGAGTTAGGTTAGTTCAACTGTATATAATATCCTGAATTCCCATTCTCTGGTTGCATATTAAGGTATTCTCCTGGCTTAGACTCTTGCAAGCTGCAACACCTTTCTTAATTATTTTTCGTGATTTTTTTTTTTTTTTTTTTTTTTTTTTTTTTTTTTTTTTTTTTTTTTTTTTTTTTTTTTTTTTTTTTTTTTTTTTGCAAAATTGCACTCTTATATACTCACACAATCTCATTAGTTTTATCTGAACTGAATGGAATCTCTATTCAAATATCGCGAAAAATTAAAATGATAAAAGAAAAATTAAAAATTAATAATATTAGATTAACAAACACATTACTAGAGTCTGCTAAACGGTGACTCTTCAATCATTTATGTGCAAGCACCATGATGTTCGTTGAATCAGTTGTCAAAGAAAAAAAATTAAAAAAGAAGAAGACTCATAGCCACATCATATACGTAAATTGATATACAAGGAGCGTTCGAAAGTAAAGAGAACTTTAAAAAGAAAACAGAACAAATGATTTTTTCAGCAAAACAAATTTATTTTATTCAAAATAGTCTCCTTCTGCTTCAATACAGCTTTTTGCGCGGTCCAAAAGCATATCGAACGAGTGGCCGGTATGGACGCCAGTATGCCGGTGCAAGCCTTTTGAGTGGCCTCTGCGTCTGCATAACGTTTTCCTTTCATGGGCAAATGCATTTTTCCGAAAAGGAAGAAGTCGCACGGTGCCATATCAGGTGAATACGGGGAGTGGTTAATGGTTAAAATGTGATATTTGGTCGAATAAGCGTCCTTCGAATGTTGAATTCTGAGTAATTTTTTGTCTTCAGCCAATTTGTGTGGAACAAACCGTGCACACACCTTTCATTAGCCCAAATGTTCGGTCAAATTGCGATAAATCGATGTTTTGGAGATGTTCAATTTCATTTCCATGAATTTCAATGATGATTTCGGCTGATTGATGAATTCACGCACAGGTTTGATGCAATCTCCGGGATTACGCATTTTGATTGGGCCACATGTTGATCATCATTTATGTCCTCACGATCACTTCGAAAACGATGAAACCACTCGTGCACTTTGCTACGAGATAGGAAACCATCGCCATAAACTTGTTTCATCAATTGAAACGTTGCGGTAAAAGTTTTACCAATTTTAAAATAAAATTTAATTTTGGCTCATTTTTGCACCGATAACACAAACTTACTGACACTTAAAACGCACTAAATTCACTTCCAATCTATGAAATGCCATGAAATTCTCACTCTCCTGTTTTCTTTGGAACTCCCCTTTCATGAACGAAAATATTAAGCTGAATAATTTTTTGTAGACATTTATCTTGTCTATATTTGACATTATTGTCAAAAGTACTTTCGAGTACGCAGGCCTTAGAAACTTTTTTCTTTCAAGAAAAGTATTATCGCATTGACTGCGTTAAGTTTAAACACTAAAAATTGTTCTTTAACTTAGAGATCCAGCTAGTAAAGTACAGAGTACGTGTTTTCAAAACTCTCTCTGATTATCATCTTATATATAAAGTGAGTGATTTTTATTTCAAATTACCAAAAACCGATTGTATTTCTGTAAAATTGCTGCACCACATACATAGTTTTTAATTGTACTGGTAGCCATGTCAGCGACAATGTGACAAAACAACACATGCAGTGAATGTATGTCTGTTAACCTAGCGTTCCTTGAGCTTAATCTATAAATCTTTGTAAACAGCAGAAAGTCGAAAAGACTTCAAAGCGATATGTTCTTCAAAAGGTAGTTCAGGGACTGATCCAACGATCGATTGCGTATAAAGATTATAAGAAATTATTCTAATACATTCTTGAGACAACTTCGAAATTTCGCAAAGTACTCTGATTCCACTTTCATTTACTGCAAAAATTGTAATACAAAAAAGTTTTTCATGCAACAACTTAATTTCAACCGGTCAGTTTAAATGCAGCTACGTCGATGAAAAGAAAAAGATGTTTGCAGAATTTACTGAGGAAAGAGAGGCTGTAGTCCCTAAAGTTCGCGAAAGCGAAGTATTGTCCTCAAAGTCAAGTTCTTCGTATTCTTCCTCATTTTAGTGAGTCACTTATAAACCACAACTCTTGCACATGGGAACCCTTCGGCGATTCACAAACGACTTTGGGTACGCTGATATTTATGGCACTGTTTTAAATATTCCCTTTACGCCGATTACTACAACAACACACACCGTTGACGACAAGAAGTTTGCCAAGTAAAAATCACAACTGTATTAGGAACACACACCCACATGCACAGAGCTATCATTTGGAAGTAATTTGTTTATTTATTTATCTTCCAATTTGCAAGCACGACAGCGAGAATCCTAATACACCCACTAATTTTGCAAATTATTTATCTAACATTTAAATACAACAGTAAAGCGAATAGTGGTAAACATATACGAAATGTTATACATTGCAGAGCTGGAGCAAAAAAATCGGCGCACGGCCGGTGGACCCTCCGGGCTGATAGCTTTCCCGCGCGTCGGACGCAGCGATCCGAATCTGGTGAATAATTTGCATGAAGCTGACATCTCAGCGCTCGGCGAAAGCCTCATGTACCCCGCCTCCTTAGAGGACTACGAAGGTGAGTTGACACAGCGCCCATGGTAATGCGCCTACCGTTTGTTCCTACACAGGAATGTGTGTTTGCCTATGTTAGTGTGTACGTGTGTGCTTTTATGCAAGACATTTAATTGATTTGTTGCTTTTGTTTTCTTTTTTCATTATATTAACAGTAGAATATCCAAAAAGCGAAATGAAGCGCGCCAGCCTGATACCTTTCCCACGCGTAGGTCGCACCGATGCGGAGTTGAGGAAGTGGGCGCACATTATGGCGCTGCAACAGGCACTGAATAAGGCCACCGGCCCCAGCGCTACTTCAGGCCTATGGTTCGGCCCACGCTTGGGTAAACGCAGTGTGGACGCGCAGCAACAACAGCAGCAAACACACAAGTCGCCTGCCAGCGGCCAAAAGGAGCTTTACTAAGCATAGTGCAGCAACAACAACAACACAGATATAACAATTGACATTGACGAACCACAAATGCAAACGATTAGGCCGACGATTTTTGAACCATTGAAACCATACCAAGTTACCCAAATGTTAAGTTAGCGCAATTGTCATAGCAGATAAAACTCAAATTTTATGCAAAAGCGAAAAAATATAAACGAAAAAGTTAAAAATAGCACAAAACATACAAATATACACTTACTAATATATACACATGTGTAGATAGTGTCTTTGAGGGAGTTTAGAGAGTTAGTAAAAACAGTATGCTAGATGCGCAAAACAAACAAAAAGACTATATTTAATAAAAAAATTTATAAAGAGATCGATTTTCGAGTTTGTTGTTTTTGTAAATTTTAGTTTTTAGCTTCGCATTTCTTGCACACTCAAAAGAAACAATAACAAAAACATAAAGCATAAAACATGCCCGTTGCACAGGTGTTGCTTTTGTTTTGTACATATTTTCTTCAAATGGGCTGGTGAGGGCTTTCATTGCAATGCAAGCACCAAAGGAAAAAAAGGAAAAAAAAACAACAGCAAAAAATATAAAAATCTAAAATGTTACAAATATATGTATATAAATGTACCACACACCCCTGCACCTACACCTTTGACTACTTGTCCCTTCCGCACACACCAACACACTTAAGCAACTCTGCATTGCAATGAAAGTCCTTTAAAACGAACAACTAATAACAACAACATCGACTAAAACAAAACGCCACACTTCTGCAATGGCCTCCCACACAAAAGTAGCAACAACAACACTTAGCGGTCACATTTCACACTTTCGTTGTTATGATTTAACTTATATACACTATATACATATATACATACATGCGATATATATAAATGCCTAATGAGAATTATACAAAACTCCTTAAATTAATGTTCTTGCAATAAATAAAATTAATAAAAATCAAATACTTTTACTATGTACATTTGAGAGCACGGAGCGTGGGCGAACCTAACTTTGGTTAGCGAAATATATTTTTAAATAATATATGTAAATTAAATCAGTTTTATTGTCGTTGTTATTTTTTGGCATTCTGAATTAAAGCAAACAAACATATATATGTATTTCATTGCAGTTAATAAGGAGATATACAAAATAGCGCAAAAGGTCAAGACAGTCAAAATGCTAACAACCTTGAGAAGTTGTCGATTTTCATACCCTAAATAGGGTATATTAAGTTTCTTCTTCTTTATTGGCGTTATAGCCGAGTTTACATCAGCGCGCCAGTCGTTCTCTCTTCTCACTGTTGGCCAGCCATTGCAGATTTCATGTATGAGAGAAGGACTGGTCTCGAACGGAGTGGAGATTCACTTCTTCCTCTCCCCAGGTGAGTACTGCGTCGAGTACTTTCGGAACTGTCTTGTTTTCATCTATTCGAATGATAAGATCTAGCCAGCGAAGCTACTGTCTCAAAATTCGCTGAACTATGTCAATGACGTCGTATATATCGTATGGTTCATCGTTCCATCGACTGCGGTTCGCAGTCCTGTTCGCAGACCTGTTCGCAAGAGTTGATGTTGTTGTTGGTGATGATGCTAGTTTCAAGATAGATGATATTATCTACGACTTCGAAGTTATGACTGTCAACAGTGACATGGGAGAATAGTCGCGCGTGCGACGACTTTTTGTTTGCTAACAGGAGATATTTCGTCTTGCCCTCGTTCACTGCCAGACCCATTTGCTTTGCTGCCTTGTCCAGTCTGGAGAAAGCAGAACTAACGGCGCGGGTGTTGCGGCCAATGATATCACTATCAAGAGCATACGGCAGCAGCTGTACCTGCCTGCTTAAGTTCTGCAACTCGAATTATTTTCTCCAACAGCAGATGGAAACCTCGTTGATGGAAAACTCGTTTGGTATTGAACGGCCCGTTGTAACGTTGCGAAGTATGTAGTGTGTTTTCTCCCCATTGCGAAACGGCACTCCTCATCTCATCAGCTGTTCTTTTGCCTTTTCCTTTTTTAAGCAGCAGTGAAGTTAACATTTCTTCTGGTTCTGCTAACTAAGCAGCCCAAAACCACTGCTTTTCTGGAGAATGATGAGAAAAATGCCTTCCGCATTATCATTGTGTATCACTTGCAGAGCACTAAAAACTCTCCTCTATGGCACCGTCGCCCATTTCGCGTCGTGTTCCAAATACCTGTTCTTAAGAGTTAGATGTCATTGCCTGCATCCAAATGCCGTGTGTTTTAACCGAGTATTTACGTTACTCCCATTTTTTTTTTTCATATTAAAAGATGATAGATATGATGTGAACATTTAAGGGCCGACCAAACCGTGCAGTCTGCTTCGCTCTTTTTGCCAGCGAAGGCATTTGCAAAACGCGTGTTAGGCATCGGCATTGTGGCATTGTGAATACATCACGCGTCTTCGTCTCTGCTATTTTATGTAGAAACTTGCTAAAATAACCACGCACTGATAGCATCTGTGTATTATAGTAATCTAGCGTCTACCATGACGTATCTGCTAACAACAAGTTTTTCTGTTATTGTTGTTGTTGTAGCGGCAGAAAACATCCATTAAGTAATTTGGAGAAATTTTGCCGAGTTGACCCGATTGTCGTGGGAACGGTTCCGTGTTTCTTCTTTTGTAATGGTTACATTTGTTCCTTGTACCGCTTGTTACCAATATAACTTCGCCCGAATTTGTACGGTATGCCGATACTACCCTATCAGCTACTGCGACAATAAAGCTTCCGGCTCTCCTGTTGCGCTTTTACGATAATGGACACCTTTTTTTTTCGCAGCTTACATGCACGTAATTGACAACGTTTTGTGTTCTTAGCATCTTCGTTCTCATGTCTATTATAATCGGAATATGCCTCTTTGTTATCAATACTAGTTCATTTTTTCAGCGGCATGCTTAAGACCTTGCGCATCAGTCACATTTGTGCCCTAAACATCAGTCTTTCAATAGGTCTGAACTAAGGATTGATCCCTGCGCAGTTCTTGACGTGACTTTTCAGTGTGGTGGCCTGTTTTCTTCTGTTTTTCAGGTAGCTTCGCTCCATTAAGCTCAGATATGTATTTGTTTTAAAGTGTTGTTCTAATACTTCTATCATATTTTTCCATTGAGTGAGCATACGAACTCTGCACCCTCTGTGCGTTTCTTCCACACTCCTTATGACATTTTGAATTGCATTCAATGTTAATTTACCAGGTGTGAATCCGTACTTATTGGGTGATTTTCTAGCGTTTATTCAGTACTTGCTTCAATCTCGCGCTGTCTATTATAGCCTGACATGTTCTATAGACACTAGCAATGAAATTTTCCTCATATTCTACAGGAAGCGTCCTTCAAGTTTAAATTCAATGAAATCTTTTGTTGCTATTTAATGTTTTCCTGTTTCGAAGTTGCAACTTTTTTCAACGTTTGTTTTTTGAAGTAGGGAGTCTTCGAAATCTTAGAGGGTAGTATTGAGAAATATCTCTAATCCCTTTTTAAACACATTTTCTCTCTTAAACTGCTAAGTAATGATTTCCGCCTCATTTTTGAGCTTTTAAATATTAAGCCTATATCTATATATTTATCTACATAAAAATAGATTCCACAACTCTATATGATTAGTTCCAGAACCCATTTACTAGTCTGAAATTTGAAGCACCTTGCCTAATGTGCCTAACTTCGGTATAAATAGAATCGAATCTCTTCGTGATAAGGCAATTATAGGTGCTAAGCCATAGGGGAATCGTAGGCAATTATAAAGCTGATAAGCCAGCAGAGAAAAGCACCGTTGAACTGCTATAAGTAGAATGGGAGCGGGACGGTGCTTTTCTATCCTATTGTGATCCACTACTAGATAGCTGGCCTTGGCGGGAGCTTAGCCGGAGCTAGGCCACCATCAGAACATGAGCTGCCTCAAGATCCTTTTGACCCAGTTCAACAAGACTATGCCCTCCCTAATTGTAGAGGTTTCAGCAGAGCATTGCCCTATCATCTCAATACTTCCTTCATGACTATCCCGCGTGTGGAAGATCAAGGCTTTAACATGACGGGCATGAAAATTAAACGACTGTGCAAATTTGTATTGGCCACTAAGCGTTTTGCTTATTTATAAATTCGAACACAGGAGTTCTTTTATATGACTTCAGAAAGGTCTACTTATATATAGTACTCAAGGAATAGATTTCTTAGTAATTTTCTCAAAAGATTTTTAATGCTACGCTACTTTTGGAAATGTTCAATGGAGAATCCATATAAAGAATAGCAGTAAATAGTACTAATTTTGCAAAACTTCAAAAAACCTACTTTAAGATATGAACAATATTAAGACCCATTATAAATATGCGTATTTGAATGCTTTTATTTTCAAATTAAATTTGTGCAATCATTTTGTGCTTCACATTTTATCCACAGAATCTAAAGCTTATCATCCTTAAATCGTCGTAATTCGCTTTTTATTGCCTCTATAAGTGGCTCCGCTGAAACAGCAGACCGATTTGTTGCCGATCTGGGTGGACCAACCACCTGAAATGTTTCCGAGCGCTGATAGGGTCCAGCACTCAATGGTCGACTTAGTGGAGAATGTGAACCGTAAAGGCTGCCACCCCAAGCGCCGCTGGCGGGTGAAGGCGGTTGAGTAGAGTTGTTGGATTTTGTTGTTTTCAATGGTTGGGCAGTGGCTGGACGGACGTCGGTAGTATTAAGGCGAGCGGCAAAGCTAAATATGGATACACAAGTTTATTTGCTCATTAGAAATCTGTAATAATCTGACTGAAAGTGCAGTCTACCAACCTGGATACGCCCGCCGATGAGCCGCGATTTTCCCATTTTGTGGGTTTACGTTTATTAACGAAGTCTCGCGTTGGCAGAGGCATCGGCAAATCTTCTTGACTGGAATACATGTGTATGGCGCTTTCTAGTAAATCTTCATAATGAACTCTTATTGCTCCCGGATTATTGCCAAACCTATCGTCATAACCCATTAGCATGTCGTCTATTGGAAATGTGTATATGTGGAAGTAAAATAGAAGAAGACAAGAGGAAGAATGTAGAATAGAGAGGAGTTTGCGTTGAGCTTGGAAGTGTTAAGTGTTGAGCAGTTTGCCTGTCTGTTTTTACGAATACATTTAAATATCGATTGTGTCTATTCGACTATCAATCAATCAATACATTTTATCTACATTTGTATCTCATTAACTACGTTGGTGATGGGCTCTAGTCTACAGTTGTCTAATATACATATGCTAAGAGCACTCAACGCTCAATAACGTTCCCGATTCCCTTGTTCCCCTTCTGTTTGGTTATCCCCAACATCATTACCCGCATCATCGTTATCCGCCGCTTCTTTCAAACGTTTCTTATGCCGTTCCCAGACTACAGGGCCAACAACACCCGGATCTGGGTTGTCACTCTGCGAAGCGCCTAAATTAGTTTGTGACGGCGCCTTTGGTGTGGGGAAACTTTCTATAGTCGCTATAGCTGTTGCATCCAATGCATCGTGTCGGCTCTGCTGCCTACGCAACGGACGTGTTTGCGCGGTTTGTTTCTTTGCAGCAGGGTCTTCGACATTGTCGTAATATGTAACAAAAACCGGATCCAACACCCGATTCAATGGCTGCGGCAGTGAACTTTTCGGAAATGCTTTTACAGAAGCCATCGATAAGAACGAACCAATACTACCAGTATCGGAAGACCTCTCCGTGGGCTGTAATGTGCGTATAACCTCCTTATTAACAGCTTCTACGGTCGGTAGTTGCTCCACATCAATCTTATCGCCGAAAACGCTCTTCTGATGTAAAAGTTTGTTGCGATGATAATTGTTGTGCGGATTAAATGCCTCATTCCTTTCGAAATTCGCATATGTGGGACTCAATTGCTCCTCATCCAAAGAGCCGCTAATCACCTCATCACCCGAAGACTGAGCCGCATGGTGTGTGCGTGGACTGGTCTCTAGAGAACCGACGCGATTCTCAGAGAGATAACGTCGCTTGTTTTTGCGGCGTGTCTTGTCATGCTTTTTGTCCGTAATGACAGTAGTGTATACAGCGTTCTCATGTCCCTCAGCCTGATCGTAATCATGTTGCGCATGCCTACGACGATGTTTATCGAATAAGGCCGCAGCCTTATCATCAAGTATACGTTGAACATCCGGCGCTGGCGGATTAATAGGACAATAGACTGAAGAGTCAGATGTATTGTCCGATGAACTAAGTGAATCCCGACGGTATTCACGTTCTGCCGGCGGACTTGGAAAGTTAATTCGTGGTTCGCGTCCATGATGTGTGCCATCGTGCTCGAATGAGAAGTTCTGTACGCCAATATCACGGGAGTGCGTTGTTGTTCGACCGGTGTCTAAGCCGGTTTCTGTGGAAGCGCCGCGTCCAGATTGCAGTTCAGCTAAGAGCTCATTACGGCTGGTCGTTCTGTGCAGTAAGTTATAGACAATTATGCGAGAATTTCAAGGTTTCGATTAATTCCATAAGTATACCTTTGTTCCTCTAACCGCTGTTTTTCACGCACACGCGATCGACCCATTAACAACAATGCGATGAGCAAAAGCAGCAGCAGTAAGATCGCAAGCGAAGTCACCACCACCAAGGCGGTGTTGTTTTGTATGGAGTCTATGAAACCCGATTGACCGCTGCGTATTGCAGGCGCCAATGGTGTCGCCTGTGGCTCGCGCAAATAAGCTGTGGATATTGAATATTTTATAGGTTAGAATTTAATTAATTATAATCTTAATTTAAAAACTGCTAAACTTTGCATACGTTCGGACTTCATGTAGACCTCCTGCCCAATGACATTCGACGCTTCTGTTTCAGACACCAGTTTCATATCGTTGGCTGCCGTTACTGCCAACACGGGACGCCCGTTGACAAATACGGAGTAGATGAGCTCAGTTTGATTTGCAATGGGACGCTCATCGCTGGAAAGTTACAAACTCAAATGTGACCTAACTTCAACAATTTGCACAGCCCAAGTACTCACATCTTCTCATTGATATCTTCATCATACGAGCCTATGCTATGTATGCCCTTCTGCACCTCGTCCTCAGTAATCCGTGTGATATTATGGATAACCACACGAACTTGTGCATTACGCAGCAGTGGAATCTGCGGTTGTAACGGTACCAGTGAAGCCTGTGTGTTCAAGAGTGCCGCTGCCGCTTTGAGTTTCTCTGATTTTGCATCCTCCTGTATCAACTCCCATGGCACCATAGTCATGTGCGGCAATTGTGTGGTGCTTTCCAATCTTTCGCGTGTAGCTCCCGTGTACGAAGTTGTGGACGTGGTGACTTCATCGGAAGCGGTCGTGCTGGTAGAAGAGAAATTGTTTTCGATTTCCTCCGAAGACGTTTCCCACTCAGTATCTCTATTTGCTTTACGTTTCGGCTGAATCAAGTGAGTATTGGCTGGTGTAGCACCACCGATCATGTCAAGCATTTCGGCGTCGTCGTCGAGATCTATAAGAGAATAATGGAATATTCATATTTTCAAGCAGTCATTTCCAATATGCGATTTCAGACCTTTAGGCGTTGTGAGTTCTAGAGTATGTATGTCGGTCTCATGTTGACCACGCCTATTTCTCCCAGCCGACACCGCAATTCCTGCAATCTGCTGTGCACCATTGATGCCTAAATGCTTCGACTGTTGCCTGTTAGAATAAATTATAGAAAAATATCAAAGGATTGCCAGATCTTAAATTGTATACCCCGGAACTCGTGAAGGCCTAGAAGGATTGTCTTAATTAAATAGGAACTTGCGACAAATAGTGCATTTGGCTACCGCCTAAGACTAATTATAAGACTTTTTATATCATAAATACCTCGTAAAAGCCAATCGATATAATCGCGCCAACTTCTCCTCCAAAAGCGGATTATCTTTTTGTGAATAAAACCCCGACATCACTGTGAGCAGCCAATATCTTCGATCTGTCGCTGAATAATTAAGTGGTGGCATCGCGCCAACGTCCCAAGTACCGCCGCCATCGTCTGGCGGACAATCCAAGCATATCGGTATATCAATTTCCTATAACAAAAAATTTATCATATAAGTACTTATTTAACAATAAACCATATGTTTACATTATTGCCGTCCACATAAACTGTCGCAACAACGGTCTCCGTTTTGACAATCACGTCTTTGCCCTTACTAATGCCAGTGTGCACTTTCTTTAGATAGTCAGGTGGACCATCACCAGAACCAGTCCAAAAGAAGTCCTCAAGGTGTACTTCCTCGCGCATTTCTGGATAATCCTCACCCAAATCTTCATCTGTAGAATTAAAAAAGAAACTTATATTAAAGAAAACGAAATTTTAAACAGAGATGATGATAGATGATCACTGCATCCGCACAAACTCAAAACGCTGTCATTGGAATGTAGGGTTCGTAGTTAAGCAAGATACATCAAGCTGCACAGAATTTACAGGCCAAGCAGCAGAAAGGGATCTGCCGATGGATCATTGTCTAACTTGGGCCTATAACATATCTGAGGTCGGAAACGATATAGGTATGTACATACATATATCAGTCCTCTTTATGCTAAGGATAACTTGCGTACCCATATTCATTATGTTGAAATCAGAATTAACAATTTTTTTATTCCGAAGGGACATTATGTTTGTTTACAAAGTTATAAATAAGAAGTTTATGGAATTTTAAAAATTTAAAAACAATATCGGTCTGTTGAAGGTGGCCATAATTTGTAATAGAATAAATAGAAAACAAACAAGGAAGGGCTAAGTTCGGGTGCAACCTAATATTTTACATTCTTGCAACTTACAACAATCAAAGACTTTAAGGTGTAAAACCAATCATATATAGTAAAGTCCGCCGGATGTTCGAAAATCCTGATATTAGTTATACAAAGTGTGTTCCAAAGTAAATAGAATGAGTGTTTTACCTCCTCGTTGGCCGGCATAGCCGCCAGAATGCCGGTGCAAGTCTTTTAAATGGCTTCTAGGTCTGCATAACACTTTCCCTTCATGGGCAAATGCATTTTTCCGAAAAGGAAGAAATCGCACGGTGCCATATCAGGTGAATACGGGGAGTGGTTAATGGTTAAAATGTGATATTTGGTCAAATAAGCGTCCTTCGAATGTTGAATTCTGAGTAATTTTTTGTCTTCAGCCAATTTGTGTGGAACAAACCGTGCACACACCTTTCGTTAGCCCAAAAGGTTCGGTCAAATTGCGATAAATCGATGTTGTGAAGATGTTCCATTTCATTTCCATGAATTTCAATGACGATTTCGGCTGATTTTTGATGAATTCATGCACAGTCTTGATGGAATTTCCAGGGATTACGAATTTTGATTGGCCCACATGTTGATCGTCATTAATGTCCTCACGACCACTTCGAAAACGATGAAACCACTCGTTCACTCTGCTACGGGATAGGCAATCATCGCCATAAACTTGTTTCATCCATTGAAACTTTTCGGTAAGAGTTTTAACAATTAAAAAAAAATTAATGTTGACTCTTTATACGAATCTCATTTTCGCACCGATAATAGAAACATACTGACTTCACTAACTTCACTTCCAATCAATGAAATGTCATGAGATTCTCACTGGACAATCGATAAAAAGAGCATATTCCAACGCATCAGTCGAGATATAGATGGCGCCACCAGGGGCGCTAGATTCAAAAAGCTGTGTTTACTTTGGAAAATACCTTGTGATCCGAATGTAAACATTTTCACAGGATGGGTAGCGGTGCCCTAAGCGAATTTGGTTATCATAGCATGGTTTAGGAGTTATGGATTAATGACGTATTGTGGTCCGATTCCAGCCCTCTGCTAGCCCAACTAGGGTAACATAAAATTATACCGTATACAGAGTTTCCTCAAGATATCTTCATTTTTACTTAAATTACATCTTGCACGAATACACTGACATACTCTCACTAACTCCATATCCATCTCGAATAGTTTTAGGTAAACAAAGCTATTATATTCTATAACAACATTGAAGGAAACATTGGAAATAGAACCTAAGGACATTTTTTAATTAAATATAACATAGCTTTTGAACCGTTTATGACACAGTTTTAGGTTTTGCGTATTCTTGAAGAGAATTCCTTAAAAATCTCAGTGAGAGATTTTCAACTCAAATACTGCTATATATACATATGTTCTTCTTCTTCTTGATTGGCGTAGACACCGCTTACGCGATTATAGCCGAGTTAACAACAGCGCGCCAGTCGTTTCTTCTTTTCGCTACGT